>NW_007726725.1:328621-329152 GCF_000696425.1 Galeopterus variegatus
AGTTCTCATTATAGAGATTTTTTCACATCCTTGGTTAACTCAATTCCTAAGTATTTTATTTTTTTGGTGGCTATTGTAAATGGGCAAGCTTTCTTGATTTCTCTTTCTTAATGTTCACTATTGGGGAATAGAAATGCTACTGATTTTTGTGTGTTGATTTTGTATCCTGCTACTGTGCTGAACTCATTTATCACCTCCAAGAGTTTTTTTGTAGAGGCTTTAGGCTGTTCAATATATAGGATCATGTCATCTGCAAACAGGGACAGTTTGACTTCATCTTTTCCAATCTGGATGCCCTTTATTTCCTTCTCTTCTCTGATTGCTCTGGCTAGTACTTCCAACACTATGTTGAATAGGAGTGGTGAGAGTGGGCATCCTTGTCTGTTTCCTGATCTTAATGGAAAAGCTTTCAGCTTTTCCCCATTCAGGATGATATTGGCGGTGGGTTTATTATATATGGCTTTAATTATGTTGAGATACTTTCCATCTATACCTAACGGAAGTAGGCTTTAATTATGTTGAGATACTTTT
>NW_007726725.1:329162-335669 GCF_000696425.1 Galeopterus variegatus
TGTTAACTCAATTCGTAAGTATTTTTTTTTTTTGGTGGCTATTGTAAATGGGCAGACATTCTTGATTTCTCTTTCTGCATGTTCACTATTGGGGAATAGATATGCTACTGATTTTTGTGTGTTGATTTTGTATCCTGCTACTGTGCTGAACTCATTTATCACCTCCAAGAGTTTTTTTGTAGATGCTTTAGGCTGTTCAATATATAGTATCATGTCATCTGCAAACAGGGACAGTTTGACTTCATCTTTTCCAATCTGGATGCCCTTTATTTCCTTCTCTTCTCTGATTGCTCTGGCTAGTACTTCCAACACTATGTTGAATAGGAGTGGTGAGAGTGGGCATCCTTGTCTGTTTCCTGATCTTAATGGAAAGGCTTTCAGCTTTTCCCCATTCAGGATGATATTGGCAGTGGGTTTATTATATATGGCTTTAATTATGTTGAGATACTTTCCGTCTATACCTAACTTATAGAGGGTCTTTGTCCATTTTCACAGCTTCTAACCTGAGGCCAGATCACAGTCCATGTCATGCAGAACAGATAAAACTTCAATAAAAACCATAAGCTGTCTGGCCTGAAGAGCTAGAATATAGAGTTGGGGCAATGACAACCTCTGGAAAGTAAGGGGACATCCAGAAAGGAGAAAGCTGGAGAAGGTGAGATAAGTTATGTTTATAAACTTTGCCTAGATCTCTGGTTGACAACGGAACTACACGTGTGGAGCAGACTCAAAGAAGCTTGGCTAAGAATAAAACAACTGAAATGTGGTTTGAACTGATGTGTGAAGGACTGAGTTTGCATTTGAGTTCTGCCAAGTCCATTGCCTGCTAACATAGGCAAAAAATAAAATGAACACTCTTGGAGTTAATATAAGAGAACCCAAAGTCACCACAAACTGTCACAATGTCCAGGACACAATCCAAAATCACTCAATATACAAAGTGCCTTGGATTGAGTGTCCCCCCAAAACTTGACCCCCCACTGTGACAGTGTTAAGAGGGTGGTAAATCCTATTATGATAATTGAAAGGTAGAGTCTTGAAGACGTGATTAGGTTATAGGACCATGCTATAGTGAATGGATTAAAAATGGTGGTCACAGGCATGGTTTGTAGGGCTTTAAAAGAAGAGTGAGTAAGGAAGTTAGTTCTCTCTGCTCCACCATTCATTTCACAATGCAATACCCTGACGTCACTGTCACCACCTCCAAGGCTGTTACCAGATGTGTACCCCAAACTTTGGACTTCCCAGACTCAGAAACTGTAAGCAGTTTTTCTTAGAAATTACACAGTCCCAGGTGTTTTGTTATAATCAACAGAAATGGAATAATACAGAAATAAGAGAAGAATGTTATCTGTTTAAATAAAAAAGTAATGGAGATTTACCACTGATAGGGCCCAGATGATAGAATTAGCAAATGAGGAATTTAAAGCAACTGTTATAATTGTAATCACTGATGTAAAGGAAAATATGCTTTTAACAAGTGAAAAAATTAAAAATCACAACAGGTAACTAGAAACTATATTTTAAAATGGAAATTCTAGAATTGAAAATTAAAATATCTTAAATATAAAGTTAACTGAAAGCCTAACAGAATAGGGGAGATGACAGAGAAAAAACCCAGTGAACTCGGTAATATGAGGGGTTTTCAAAAAGTTCAAGGAAATATTTGTATTTTAATTCCATTTTTCCACAAACTTTTTGAAGTACCCTCATGTATCAACAGAATACATCCAATCCGAAAAAGGGAGGGGGAGGGGGGAAGAGCCTCAGAGACCTATGGGACAATATCAAAATGTCTACATATGCATGACTGAAATTAGAAAAAGAGAGGAGAGAAAGAATGGGCAGGGAAAAGAATTTGAAAAAATAGTGCCTGTAATTTTCTATATTCAGTGAGAGACATAAATTTACCTTTATGTTTGAGAATTTCCATGATCCCCAACTAGAATAAACTCAAAGAAAACCATGTGTAGGTGCATCATAGTCAAATTGCTGAAAAGCAAATACAGAAAAAAAATCTTAAAAGTAGTCATAGAAAACCCATTTCATGCAGAGAACAAAGAATTAGGGACTGATGACTTCTCTTCAGGAACTATGGAAACTAGAAGAGAGTGGAACAACATCATTTGAACTTCGTTCTTTCGGGGCCGGCCCGTGGCTCACTCGGGAGAGTGCGGTGCTGATAACACCAAGGCCACGGGTTCGGATCCCATATAGGGATGGCCGGTTCGCTCACTGGCTGAGTGTGGTGCTGACAACACCTAGCCAAGGGTTAAGATCCCCTTACTGGTCATCTTTAAAAAAAAAAAAAAGAACTTTGTTCTTTCAAAGCCTGTCAACCCGTTAATAGAATGTCAAACTATCTGGGCCGAGCCCGTGGCACAGAGTGCAGCGCTGGGAGCACAGTGGCGCTCCCACCGCGGGTTCGGATCCTATATAGGGATGGCCGGTGCGCTCGCTGGCTGAGCGCGGTGCAGAAACCAAGCCAAGGGTTGCGATCCCCTTACCGGTCACAAAAAAAAAAAAAAGAATGTCAAACTATCTTTCAAGAACAAGGGTAGATAAAGACATTTTCATATAAAAGAAAATTAAGAGAATTCATTACCAGCATACCTGTACTACAAGAAATGCTAAAGGAAATTGTTCAGGCTGAAGGAAAATGATACCAGGTAGAAATTTGACATCAGAAATAGTAAATACCAGAATAAATACAAAAGGCCGTTTTCCTTCTTAATTTCTATAAAATATGTAAGACTGTTTAAAGCAAAAAATAATAACATTAAATTGTAGTTTTTACCATATGTAGATGTGATACAACTACAGTGAAAAATAAACCTATGAGATTGAAACGTTTCTACATTTTATGTGAAGTGGAACGATATTACAGAAGACTGTGAAAAGTTAAGGATGTGTGTTGTCATCCCTAAAGCAACCACTATATTCTGACTTGGCTCTATGAAAAAAAAAAAAAAAAGAAAGAAAAATCCCACTAGAAAAATAATGCAAAGAGATATAGAGATATAGCTAAAAATCCAACAGACAAACTAAAATAGAAAAGTAAAAACTTTCAAATAGTTCAGAAGAAAGCAGGAAAGGAGGACTTTTTAAAAGAAACAAACATAAATTTTAAAATGATAGACCTAAAACCAACCAAATTAGTCATCATATTAAATGCTAACAGGTCAAGCACATCAATTAAAAGGACAGAAAGGCAACACTCTACCATATAATATTTTCAAGAGAGACACTTAAAATATATGCCATGCAAACAGTAATCCTAACAAGGCTGGAGTGGATATATTAACATCGGGTAAAATATATTTGAACACAGAGTCAGAAATCAAAAGAGACACTGCACAATGATAAAACAGTTAACACATAAAAAGATAGATATAAATTGGTGTGTACCTCAAAACAGCTTTGAAATACATGAAGCAAAAGTTGGCAGAATTAAGGCTGGCTGGTTGGGTCGGTTAGAACAAGGTGTTGAGGGCCGGCCTGTGGCTCACTTGGGAGAGTGTGGTGCTGATAACACCAAGGCCATGGGTTTGGATCCCTATATAGGGATGGCCGGTTAGCTCACTTGGGAGAGTGTGGCGCTGACACCACCAAGTCAAGGGTTAAGATCCCCTTACCAGTCATCTTTAAAAAAAAAAAAAGAACAGTGTTGATAACACTGAGGTCAAGGATTCTGATCCCCACACCAGCCAGCCACCAAAAATAAATAAATAAAAACGGACAGACTTGAAAGGAAAAATAAAAAACTTCACAATCATTGTTGGAGAATTTTACCATCTATCTCTCAGCACTGGGTAGAACAACTAAACAAAACATGCGGTAAGAACATAAATTAACTAAACAACACTGTGAACATTTGACCTATTGATACTTATCGAACACTATGCTCAATGCATTCTTTCTATTGCATGTGGTGTATTCAGCAAGATAAACCAAATGCTGGGCCATAAAACAAGTCTCAATATGTTCTCTGACTACACTGGAATTAAAAATCAGTAACAACAAGAAAACTAGGAAAACCCCAAATATTTGGAAATATCTAAGTAACCTATGAGTCAAAGACATCACAAGGAAAATCAGAAAATATTTTTTACTTAATGTTAATAAAAATTACAGTATATGAAAAATTAGGGGATGCAAGTAAAACATGCATAGAGGGCACTGTTTAAAATGCTTATATCAGGGCCGGCACCGTGGTTCACTTGGGAGAGTGCAGAGCTTGGGAGCACAGCGGCGCTCCCGCCCCGGGTTCGGATCCTATATAAGGATGACCAGTGCGCTCACTGGCTGAGCGTGGTGCGGGCGACACCAAGCCAAGGGTTGCGATCCCTTTACTGGTCACAAAAAAAAAAAAAAATGTTTATAATCTTGGAGAAGGTAAAGACTTTTTTAAAGAAGCACAAAAAGTGCTAAACCCTGTAAAGGAAAAATATTGATAAATTGCATGACATTAGGAACTTATCATTCAACAAAGCAGAGAAATAGCTCCTAAAAACAACAAAACAAAAAAAAACTTCAATTAAGAGAATGGAAAGGCAGCCCACAGAGTGGGAGAAGAGATGTGCAATAGGAAAATGGGCAAAAGACTAGAACAGGTGCCTCACAAGAGAGGCTGTCCATGGCCAGCAGGGGTGTAAGAAGGTGCTTGGCCTCTTTAGTCGCTAGGGAAATGCTCATTCAGACCACTACTGACCCACCAGAACGACCAAAATTAAAAGGACTCACAGCACCTGGTGTTGGCAAGGACAAGGTGTACCTGCTGATGAGAGTAGGACTTTGGTTCAACCATTTTTTAAATCATTTGGCAGTTTCTACTAAAATTGTATAATTGCTTGGCATTGGCCCAGCAATTCAAAAAAGAAAACTCACAGCTCATCATCTGTGCTCTGCTAAATGGGTCCTAGGAAGAACTAATGATGTTTCAATTTCTTTTTTCTTTTTTTTTTTTTTTTGTCTTTTTCCGTGTCCGGCAACAGATCGCAACCCTCAGTGTCGCCACCGGACCGGGACCGGCAACTGGATCGCAACCCTCGGTGTTGCTCCCGCGCCTCGCTCAGCCAGTGAGCGGGAACCGGTCTGTATGTGGGATCCGAACCCTCGGCGGGAGCGCCGCCACACTTCCCAAGCGGCACACTACAGCAGTGCGCCACCGGGCCGGCCCCAGAAATGAATCTATGCAGCCCAAGAGAGGTGCCAGAAGGTCCTAGAAGCACCATTCTTAATAATCAAAAACTGGAAACAGCCGAATTTCCATCAACAGTAAAATAGGGGCTGGCCCGGTGGCGCACTGCTACAGTGTGCCGCTTGGGAGCACAGATCCCACATGCAGACCGACCACTCACTGGCTGAGTGAGGTGCGGGCGCAACACCGAGGGTTGCGATCCCGTTGCCGGTCCCGGTCCGGTACGGGCGCGACACTGAGGGTTGCGATCCGTTGCCAGTCACGAAAAAAGACAAAAAGGAAAAAAAAACAGTAAAATAGGTAAAATGGTAGAACAGGTAAAATGACCATCTATTCAGACAACGGCATTAAGTGGTGTGTTTGCTCTGAGACAATTTGTTGATAGGTGTAGTTTTTTGGTACATGTTACACTTGAATGCTTGTCAGTGAGGAATGTCTGGCTCTTCCGTGCATACTTGGCTTGCTGAGCTGGAAATCCTAAAACATCTTGTATGAGGGGAAAACTGGAGCCCAGAGATGGTAAGTGACTCACCTAGGCCACCAGGAAATGGCAGAATGTGGACCAAAGCCCGGGTTTCCTGAATTCCCAGCCAGCAATCTGCTCTCATCTGCATTCTCTTTTTAAAAGAATTGTGGTTAGAAAAAACATAAAAGTTGCCATCTTAACCATTTTTAAGTGTATACTCAGTACTGTTGAGTATATTCGCATCGTTGTGCAACAGATCTCCAGAGCTTTTTCATCTTGCAAAATCGAAACTCTATACCCATTAAAAACAACTCCCCGTTTCCCCCTCCCCCAGTCCCTGGTAACCACCATTCCACTTTCTGTTTCTGTAAATCTGACTACTTTACATACCTCATTTAAGTGGAATCATACCGTATTTGTCCTTTTGTGTCTGGCTTATTTCACTCAGCATAATGTCCTAAAAGTACACCAGTGTTGTAGCACGTGTCAGAATTTCCTTCCTTTCTGAGGCTGAATAGTATTCTTTTGTGTGTATATACCATACGTACCACGTTGTGTTTCTCCATTCCTCTGTCGATGGACACTTTAATTGCTTCCACCCCCTGGCTGCTGTGAATAGTGCTGCTATTAACATGGGTGTGCAAATATCTCTTCAAGACCCTGCTTTCAGTTTTTTGGGGTATATATCCAAAAGTGGTCCTATCAATATTCTTAAGTTATTTTATACTTGCAAGTTTTACCACCTCGAGTAAACTGTAAGGTCCTAGAGTCAGGTATCAATTCTTTTTTTTTTTTTTTTCCTTTTTGTCTTTTTTCGTGACCAGCAATGGATCGCAACCCT
>NW_007726725.1:336389-337506 GCF_000696425.1 Galeopterus variegatus
CCTCGGCAGAAGCGCTGCCGCGCTTCCCAAGCGGTGCACTGTAGCAGTGCGCCACCGGGCCAGCCCCAGGTATCAATTCTTTAGTTGGGTGTTGGTAAGTGTTTGATGACTGTCTCCCTAAGTAAAAAAAAAAAAACCCTGATTTGCCAGTTTCCTTGGTGCAAATGTTCCCACCATGGGATGATTTCAAGCCGCTGTTGTGACATCACTGAACATGGAGTTGGTTCTTGTGAGCTGGATGCAGCATATGTAGCCCTAAACATATCCTTTTTTCTTGCCACAATCTGCAAGCATGCACAGAAGTCTGGAAAGGGGTGACTTTTTCCCCATAGATGCAGGAGGACTTTGTGGGAGATGTTAGCAGGGACCAGCTCCAGAATTTGCAGGGCCTAGTGCAAAGTGAAAATGTGGGGCTCTGGGGTGGGTTGAATAGTCTCCCTGAAAAAAAGATATGTTCAAGGAGAGAGGATAGGGAGTTAGTGTTTAATGGGTACAGAGGTTTCACAGGCTGAAAAGAGCTCTGGAGACGGACGGTAGTAATGTTTGAACAGCATTATGAGTGTACTTAGTGCCACCAAGCTGTGCACTTACAAATGATTGCAATGGGGGCCGTCCCGTGGCTCACTTGGGAGAGTGTGGTGCTGATAACACCAAGGCCACTGGTTCGGATCTCTATATAGGGATGGCTGATTAGCTCACTTGGGAGAGCGTGGTGCTGACAACACCAAGTCAAGGGTTAAGATCCCCTTACTGGTCATCTTTTTTTAAAAAAAACAAAAAACACAAATGGTTGCAATGGATCACCTTACACATGCTAGAACAACTGTTACCAAAAAGATGAACAATTATAAGTATTGGCGAGAATGTGGAGAAAAAGGAACTCTTGTACATCAATGGTGAGAATGTGAATTGGTACAGCCATTTTGGAAAAAATTATGGAAGTTCTTCGAAAAACTAAAAATGGAATTACCATATGATCCAGCAATCCCACTTCTGGGTGTGTATCCAAAGTGATTGAAATTGGTATGTTAAGGGGCCGGCCCGGTGGCGCACTGCTACAGTGCGCTGCTTGGGAAGCGCAGCGGCGCTCCCGCCGAGGGTTCGGATCCCACATACA
>NW_007726725.1:338735-359468 GCF_000696425.1 Galeopterus variegatus
AAAAAAAAAAAAAAAAAGAAATAAGTATGTGAGGTGATGGATATGTTAATGAACCTGATCATTCAACAACGTATACTTATATCAAACATCACATTATATCCCATAAATGTATACAATTATTAGTCAATTAAAAATAAAATAAAAATTTTGAAAAAATGGTTAAGATAGTAAGTTTTATGTTACACATATTTTACCACAATTTTTAAAATGGAAAATAAACCAATCAATCCTGAGTGCTAAGCAAAATAAGCCAGTCTTAAAAAGACAAGTACTGTGTGATTCTGTTTAAGTGAGGTATATAAAGTAGTCAAATGTACAGAAACAGACAGTGGAATGGGGGAGAGAGAAATAGAGATTTGTTTTTTAATGGGTATGAAGTTTCAGTTTTTCAAAATAATTATGTCCTAACTCCTTGGTACCTGTGAATGTTGTCTTATTTGGAAATAGGGTCTTTGTAGATATGATTAAGTTAAGGATCTTGAGATTATCCTGGACTTAGAGTGAGCCCTAAGTCCCGTGTCTGGTGTCCTTATAAGAGAAAGGAGACAGAGATTTGACACATAGAAATACACACAGAGGGGAACACACGTGAAGACAGACGTAGGGATGGGGTGATGCTTCTACAAGCCAGGAAACATCCAGGGTTGCCAGTAGCAACAGAAGCTGGGGGAGGCGCATGGACCAGACTCCCTCCCAGCCTCCTGAAGGAACTGACACCTGTTTTGGACTACTGGCCCCCAGAACTGTAAGAGAGTAAAGGTATGTTTTGTTGAGCCACCCACTCTGTGGCACTTTGTTACAGCAGCCCCAGGACACTAGCACAGCCTCCTTGTTCAATCATTATTAAGGATTTTGAGATGGAGGCCATGGAGCGTGAAGCCTGCGCACAGCCTGGTGATGACCACCTCTTGGGTCGGAGTTGACCTCCAGAATTTTCAGGCTCTGGGGATGTGTGCAGGTTCAAAGAGGATAAGAAATCCTGGACCGAGGGTGTTACCAAGACTGGCCATGGAAAGACATGCGGGGGCAGGGGGGAACCTCAGGTCTGCAGAGCGGCAGGTCCTTGTGCTCCCTGCTGAGCGATCAGACCATTTTCTTTTACCATGTGCATGCATTGCTTTTTCAAGAATGATTTCAAAGCCTCATCTAGACAGCTGTATTCCCTCTGGAGAGAGTCCTTGAATGAGGAGGGTGTTCACTGGGAAGTTTGCCTTTTGTGTGATGTTTTGATGTTTTACAAGGAGAAGATAGGCATATATTACTTATGTCGTTAAAATGATTTAAAATAAAAATCCAGAACATATAAATCTCATTGGTGAAGCTTGAACATTGATGGTAGAAAGGCTCTGTGTTTTAAGATGAAGTGACTGCAGAGTTTGAAAACTGTTCTCGCCCCTCCAACCACCCAGGCCACCACCAAATCCCTCCCTCCTTGACCCCCACTTGTCTGAAAATGGCCTTCAACCTACCTCAGTGAGTGATTCTGTGTCTACTCCTTTCTGCCTATTAGGACACAGGAGGTGACCTTCTGTCCACCAGGGGCAAATCAGGGGTCAGACAGAGGAGGGGATCACATGGGGCTGGGCAAAAAGAGGCAGGGTCACATGGGGGCTAGGATCACATGGGGCTGAGGTCACACGGGGGCTGGTGTCACACAGAGACTGGGGTTACATGGGGGCTGGGATCACACGGGGGCTGGGGTTACATGGAGGCTGGGGTCACATGGAAGCTGGGGTTTCACAGAGGCTGGACAGGCTTCTAGGGAACAGAAACCCACCATCCCTGCTGTGCCCTGTTGGGATCCCTGATCCATAGGAATGGAGAAAGGCTGAAACACTCGTTTGTCCTGCTAAGTTTTGGGGTGAGCGGTTGTACGTCGGGAGATGACAGGCACCCCTGCCTCTCTAATGGCCACATCCCACACTCCACTTTTAGCCCTTGGGACATAGGAAGGAAGTTCCATGTCAATGCTGTCCATTAGGCAGGGGACCCTTGGGAAGAGAGTCTCTCAGTTTCCAAGACCAGCAGGCCAACCCCTGGGAACTAGGCCCAGCGCTCCTGAAGGTGGTGGAATCCGGATAGATGCAGTAGCCACATCCATGCATCGAGGAGGAAACAAGAGACACAGTCCCCGGACCTCCACTTAGCCAAGGTGGGGCTCAGGGCAGCAGCCACCCCCCTTCCAAGAGTTTGGGGAGCTTTGGGAAGAGCTGAGGGTCTCACACTGGGTGGGGAGCTCACTGGCTACAAAAGGAAACAAACAAACACCACCACAGCTGCGACTGGAGCCACAATGAGACTGTCACAACAACGGGAGATGCAGAAGAGCAAGAACAGAGGCCAAGTCCCAGCAACACCCGGCAGCTCCATCATGGCTCGATCCCCCTGGCACACCAGCCCCACAAACACATGCCCACTCACACATGTGTACTCTCACGTGCTCACATGTGCTCTCACATGCTTGCGTATGCTCTCATGTGCTCACTCTCACTCTCACGTGCAGCAGCCCCTGCTCGGCCACGTGGGGCAGCCTCCCTTTACTGTCCCTTTGCCCAGCATTACTGCAGCACCTCGCAGCCGCCCAGGACTCAGTGCTTTAAAAGATGGTCTCATTCTCTTCAGTTAAAATATTTCCTAATTTAGCTGGAGACCAGAACCCCTTCCCCACCCACAACCAGGCACACTGCCCAGGGTCCTGAGGCATGGACTCAGAGACCTGACCCCCCCCCACAACCAGGCACACTGCCATTGCCACCATCAGCTAACAGCTAGATGCCACAACCACCATGCAGATGGTCTGCCAGCCACCGGAGGGCATTGACACAAGGAGAGTCACCAGCACAGACCAAAAAAGAGGATATCTCTCTCCACAAAGCTCATTCCAGAGTTGCAGAAGAAGCATCTGATCTACGATAATATTGGGGGACCTGAACACACCACTCAGCATGGACAGATCACCTAGGCAACAAATCAACAGAGTAACCATTATTCTTTCAGAAGGAGAGAAGAAATCTAGAGTAATTAGAGGGGGGAGGTGGCCCAGCATGCCCATGGAAGACTTATGGCAGTGATGGCCTCTGACCCCAACAGACCCACAGGGCTTGGGAATTGGAGGCTGCAGGTGCATATAGACCAAGGAGACTCCTGGAGCTGGAGGCCAGGGCCCTGCTTGCAAGTGCCCAGAGCAGCTGGACCCTGGGTTCCTCCCATGCCCCACACAGCCAGGCAACAACCCCTCCCCTGGGGAATTGAAGCCAGAGACACCCCTGGCTCCAGCAAGGTGGGGGTGGGGGTGGGGATGGTTAATTGTATGGGTCCACTTGACTGAACCACAGGATGCCCAGATGTCTGAGTAATTGTTACTTGGGGGTGTGTCTGTGAGGGTGTTTCCAGAAGAGATTAGCATTTGAATTGGTGGATTGAGTAAAGCAGAGGGCCCTCCCCAGCATGGGTGGGCCTCAGACAGTCTGTCGAGGGTCTGAACAGAACAAAAAGGTGGAAGGAGGTTGGATTTGCCCCCCTCTGCCTGACTGCTTGTGCTGGGACACTGACCCTCTCCTATTCATGTCTCTCTGGCTCTCAGGCCTTCAAACTACATCACTAGCTTTCCTGGGTCTCCAGCTGCATGAACCTATACCTTATAATAAATTTGTGATATATATGTAAATATATGTATGTATATGTACATATGTATATGCCTCCTGCTGTTTCTGTTTCTCTGGAGAATGCTAATACAGAAATTGGTACCAAGAAGTAGGGTGCTGCTGTAACAAATACCTAAAAATGTGGAAGCAGCTTTGGAATTGGGTAATGGGTAGAGGCTGGAAGAGTTTTGAGGTGCATGCTGGAAAAAGCCAAGATTGTCATGAAGGGATTTTAAAAGTGACTTTGGTGAGGGCTCAGAAAGGAAAGAGGAGAGCTGTAGAGAAAGCTTTGTCTTCTCAGAGAGTAAATAAATAATCATGTACAGAATGTTAGTAGAGATATGGATAGGAAAGGCCATTCTGATGATGTATCAGACAGAAATGAAGAATATATTATAGAACAATGGTTAAAAGGTGATCCTTACTGTAAAGTGGCAAAGAACTTGGCTGAATTGTGTTCATGTTCTAGTGTTTTGTGGAAGGTAGAACTTGCGAGTGACTAAACTGGATATTTAGCTGAAGAGATTTCTAAGTAGTGTTGAAGGAGTAGCTTGGTTCCTCCTCATTGCTTATAGCAAAATGCAAGAAGACAGAAATGACCTGAAGATAGAATTATTAAGCAAAAAGGAGCTAGAACTTTAAGATTTGGAAAATTCTCAGCCTATCCATGCTGCAAAAAATGAGAAAGCATGTTTGGAAGAGAACCCAAGGGCTGTGACCAGGTGACCAGCTGATAAGGAGATGAGTATGGGTGTGAACCACAGACTTCATCAGCAACTGCAGCAGGAGAACTGCCAGTTTGAACTAAAGGGGAGGGAGAGGGAAGGAATGAAGAAATGTTGTCAAACTTCTTGGATTTTACAATGGGACTGTAGAGCTATTTGGCTGTGAACATGCTCTATTTTTCAAGATAAGGGAAGAATGACCCCCAAAGGTGATTCAGAGCTCATCAGGGCTGCCTCCTCAGTTTCAAAAGGGATGCCAGTACCCCACTTTCAACAGGCCAGATGACCTCTGCCCAAAACCATGGGGTTCTGGCCCAGGCCCAGCAGAGCCCTGAAGGTGGGACCCCTGCCTGGCAGAGTGGCATAGGTGGGATTGTCCCCCCCAGTGGAGCTGGAGGGAAGAGGATGACAACAAAGAGGATTATTCTCCACCCTTAAGATCTCATGAAGTTTTCCCTGCTAGGTTTTGGATTTGCTTCAGGCCCATTATCCCTTCCTTCTCCCCAATTTCTCCCTTTTAGAATGGGAATGTTGGGATGGCCAATTAGCTCAGTTGGTTAGAGTGTGGTGTTATGTCACTAAGGTCAAAGGTTCAGATCCTTGTACAGGCCAGCAGCCAAAAAAAAAAAAATAGTAATAGAATGGGAATGTTGGGGTGGCCAATTAGCTCAGTTGGTTAGAGTGTGGTGGTATGTCACTAAGGTCAAAGATTCAGATCCTTGTACAGGCCAGCAGCCAAAAAAAAAAAAAAAAATAGTAATAGAATGGGAATGTTTATCCTATGCCTGTCTCACCATTGTATTTTGGGAGCACATAACTTGTCTGGTTCCACAGGCTCACAACTAGAGAGGAATTTTGCCTCCGGCGAAGGGTACCTTCAGTCTCACCATATCTGCTTTGGATGATGTTTATGTGAGACTTTGGACTTCAGATTTTAGAGTCAGTGCTGGAACAAGTTGAGATATTTGGGGCTTTGGGGATGAAATGAATGTATTTTGCATGTAAGGAGGACGTGAGTTTTGGGAAGTCAGCAGTGGAATGTTATGAACAGAATGTTTGTGTCCCTCCCCCCAATTTTTTGTTGAAATCCTAACAACCAATGTGATGATGGTATTTGGAGGTGGGGCCTTTGGGAAGCAGTTAGGTCACAGTGTTGGAGCCCTCCTGAAGGGGACTAATGCCCTTATAAGAAGAGGCCAGAGAGCTCACTGTCTGCTTTCCACCCTGTGGAGATACAAGAAGAAGGTGGCCGTCTGCCACGTGGAGGAGGGCCCTCACCAGAACCGACCCTGCTGGCACCCTGATCTCAAACTTCCAGGTCTTGACTGTGAGCAATGAATTCCTGTTGTTTATAAGCCATACAGTCTAGGTACTTTGTTATAGCAGCCCTCATGGAACAAGACAGAAACAGGTCTCTCCACTGAAGGGAAGCCACTGAGAAAGGAGCTCAGAGGTGTTGGTTTTATTCTGGTTCTTAGGTTGGATGTTGGGCACATAAGTGTTCACTCTTTTCCTCTTAGAATTTTTAAAAGACACATGTGTGGTATATGCACTCTTTTATATGCATGGTAATCTAACATTAAAAGTGGAGCTAAAACTCCCACCCCCCGCACACACAGACTCTCACATGCGGCACAAGCTTGTGCATGGGTGCGCCCAACCTCTCTCCAGGCCCACCTTCAGCTCTCTCTCTGGGGTCCCGGTCCTGCCTCCTCCACCTGCCCTATCTCCCCTTCTAGCTCACCAGCCCTGCCCTGACCTTGGGGCTCTGAGGCAGGGATCACCAGGAGTTTCCTAAGGAAGGCCCCCTCATTCTTCCCCATATAAGGTCATCCTGGGTCTGCTGGCAGATGTGGGGGGAGTTGAGAGGTGGTGGCCAGGGACTGACCATGCGGCAGCAGCTCCTCATGCAGGATCCCCTTCCACAGCCTGGACTGGGAGAGCCTTCCTGGACATCCTCAGCAGATGCCTCCTGGGTGCCGCCACGCACCAGGCTCATTCTGGTGCTGGGGACACATTCCCACAGGGGAGAAAGACAGGAAACAAGCAAGCCTCTGAGTCATGCTGGTGGTCAGCAGGCGGAAGGCGAGGCAGGGAGGGCTTTCCTGAGGAGATGCCATGGACACAGGCCTTGTCAGGCATGGTGAGGCACGCATTGGGCAGGGAATCTGTACCTGCCAAGGCTGTGAAGCAGAGCAGGCAGGGCGGCCAGGGTGTTACCTGTGCTGGCTGGTCCCCTCATCTTCCCACCATGAGCCATGCAGACACAGTGGGCCCAAGAAGGGCTGGGCCCTGTGGCTACCCGTCACACAGATGGCTTCAGACCCCTCCTCTGTCCCTTCTGCTGTGTAGCCTGAAGCTGGCCCTCGGGTTCTGCTTTCTCATCCATGGAGCGGGGCTAACATCCCAGCTCTGCACTCTTTGTGGGCTATGGCAAGGACCAGGGGAGAGGGAGACAGAGGGCCAGCCTGGCCAGGTCCAGACGGAAGGAAAGGCTTGTAAAGAGAAAGAGTGTATGAACTGGGAAGGTCATGCAAATGTCATCACCAAGGACAAAATGCCTCAGGGGCACACACTGTCCCACTGTATGCAGAGACTGGGGGGCCTTACACACCACCAGCAGGGCTCCAGCCCCTCAGGTCATGAAGACATCCCACCCACGAGGGCAAATGTCTGACTACAGCTGGTATCATGGCACGGGCTCCCACCTGTCCCTGCCAGGGCTCCCCCACCTCACTGTCACAAAGATGTCCAGCCCACCCCTCCCTGTGATGGGTAATTTTGGTCCCAAGCAAAACACAGTTGTTGCAAAACTCCCTTGGAAGGCCAGGCTGATGCCCTGCTTAGGACAAACCAGGCAGAGTGAAGGGTAGGGGCGACTTTTAATACCTGGGTGAGAGTTCCGCAGGAAGGAGCCGGGCACAGACTCACCTCCAGCAGAGGTGGTAGTTTGCATGCCATTTGGGGGCCATGAGTGGAGGAATCACTCTGAGTCCCACACTGGAGCATGGAATGGCCCATAGGGTTGACCTGCATCCCCCCGTGCGAGGGGCAGGTGACAGGTGGGGGGAGAGAGGAAAGGGTGTCATGACCCACGTGGGAGGGCGCTAGGGAGAGACAGACAGAGGAGGGCCGTCTGGGGAGAGTGTCACACGCATGCAGACGGGCTCCACTGCAGAGAAAAGAAGGGAAGGCAGCAGCCATGGCTTTCCTAGGGTCCAAATGGATTTGTGAAACACGAAGCAAACACAGCCTTCCTAGATGTCCAGGCTTCGATGTGCCAGAGCCCAGCGCCATGGGACCACAGAGTGGGGCTGTGAGCCTGGGGCGAGAGCTGCTGTGGACGGCTGGTCAGGAGGTGGACTGCAGCCGGCAGGGCCCCAGCCATCTCATGGGCCACCCAGGACAGGCCCCTGGCCAGGACACGTGTGAGGCCCCGAGCCTGGCCCATGGGGTGGTGGTGGGGAGGGGCCCACCTATACTTGATTACGGTCACGGGGCCTGCAAGGCTCTGTCCTGCCCGCCCAGGAGAGAAAAGTGCAGGAGAAGACACTGAATAGGTACCAGCCTGACCTCCTCCCAGGCAGGCCCTGTGGGAAAGGAAATGCAGGACGCGACAAATCTTGTGGGGTTTTTTGTTTGTTTGTTTGTTTGTTTGTTTGTTTGTTTTTAATTTATGTTGCAAATGGCAGTATTTCATTTGTTTTTATAGCTGAGTAGTATTCCATTGTGTAGATATACCACATTTTCTGTATCCACTCATCCGATGATGGACATTTGGGTTGATTCCAGCTCTTGGCTATTGTGAAGAGTGCTGCAATGAACATTGGGAAACAAGTATATCTTCGACTTGATGATTTCCATTCCTTTGGATATATTCCCAGGAGTGGGATAGCTGGGTCGTATGGTAGGTCTATCTTCAGCTGTTTGAGGAACCTCCAAACCATTTTCCATAGGGGTTGCACCATTGTGCATTCCCACCAACAATGTAAGAGAGTTCCTTTTTCTCCGCAGCCACGCCAGCATTTATCTTTCGGTGTCTTTTGGATTTTTGCCATCCTAACTGGGGTGAGATGGTATCTCAGTGTGGTTTTGATTTGCATTTCCTGGATGCTGAGTGATGTTGAGCATTTTTTCATATGACTGTTGGCCATTTGCATATCTTCTTTAGAGAAATGCTTACTTAGTTCTTTTGCCCATTTTTTGATTGGGTTGCTTGTTTTTTTCTTGTAAAGTTGTTTGAGTTCTTTATATATTCTGGATATTAGTCCTTTGTTGGATGTGTATTTTGCAAATATTTTCTCCCACTCTGTTGGTTGTCTTTTAGCTCTGTTAATTGTTTCTTTTGCTGTGCAGAGGCTTTTTAGTTTGATATAGTCCCATTTGTTTATTTTTCCTTTGGTTGCCCGTGCTTTTGGGGACATATTCATGAAGTCTGTGCCCAGCCCTATTTGCTGAAGGGTTTCTCCTATGTTTTCTTTAATAAGTTTTATTGTTTCGGGGTGTATATTTAAATCCTTGATCCATTTTGAGTTGATTTTAGTACATGGTGAGAGGTATGGGTTTATTTTCAATCTCCTGCATATGGATATCCAGTTATCCCAGCACCCTTTGCTGAAGAGGGAGTCCTGACCCCAGTGAATAGGCTTAATGCCTTTGTCGAAGATCAAATGGCAGTAAGTGCGTGGGTTGATTTCAGGGTGCTCTATTCTATTCCATTGATCAGAGTCTCTGTTATTATACCAGTACCATGCTGTTTTGGTTATTATAGCTTTGTAGTATAGTTTAAAGTCAGGTAGAGTAATACCTCCAGCTTTATTTTTTTTGTTTTTTTGTTTTTGTTTGTTTTTTAAAAGATGACCGGTAAGGGGATCTTAACCCTTGGCTTGGTGTTGTCAGCACCACGCTCAGCCAGTGAGCAAACCGGCCATCCCTATATGGGATCCGAACCCGTAGCCTTGGTGTTATCAGCACCACACTCTCCCGAGTGAGCCACGGGCTGGCCCCAAATCTTGTGTTTTAATTCATTTTCCTCTGAAAGAAAAAGCTTGTCTTCCAGGGAGAGGTGCTGGTGAAGGGGCCTCTTCAGCAAGAGCTTAAAAAAGGAGAACTGGTTTGTGGTGGGTCTGTTCTGTGGCAACAGCCAGGGTTTGATCTAGAACCAAGTGGCTTTCCCCAGAATGGAGGTGAGGGGATGCTCCTGGGTTGGACCCTGACTCAAGGATTCTGATGAACTTTCCCAGGTCACCCCTCACCCGTCCAGGAGCCAGTGTCCTGAACAGGGAGGAAGCCGAAGAGGTAGCCGTGAAGGAGACCCCAAAAGCATGTTCTTTGCTTCAAGGCCCTCAGATTCCACACATAACCCACGATGTCTAGCTTGCCGGTCGTTCCAGCAAGCCCTGCTTCATGTCACCAGGTAGCTGGCAGCACCTGCCGGCCTCCCTGACAGGAGCCACGTGGTGCTGTCCACTCCGCGGGCTCAGCCGCTGTGCAGAGGCCGCTCCCTCCTTCCTCTTCCAGGGTCGCCCACAACCTCCCGGCCTCTCCCTTGGCCCAGCCCTTCCATGTGGGACTCCTTAAGGTTCCCCCTTTGCCTGTCCTTCTGCTCCTTCCTTTCAGACCCTCAAAGCTCCATCCTCACACAGGGCTGGTCCTATGGCTCATGTCCTTCCCAGTCCCCCACTCCCTGCCCCCTCCTTAATCCTAAAACCTCACTTGGTCCTGCAGCCTTCCCTGACTGCTTCTCAAACCCAGGAAAGCTTTGAAAACCCCCATGTCAGGCCACACCCAGGCCAATTAAACCAGGCACCTGGAGGTAAGCTCTCAGGGGAGTCCAAGGTACGGCAGGTGGGAACCTCAGGCCTAGACCAAGGTTGGAGACCTTCCCAGCCCCACCCCAGTGCTCAGGGAGCTGGTGACTGCATATTCACTGGCCGCCAGCCTGTGGGCAGCACAGGACAAGAGCAGCGGGTTTTGATCCTGGCCCCTTCCCCATAGGCTAAGGAGGGTCTCAATGAATGAATGTGGGATCAATGCATCAATCGGTCAACCGATAGATGAATGACCAATGACTGGACAATCTGTGTGGCAATGCCACTATGACAGCCTCTCTCCAGTCTGTCCTCACCATCAGCTTGCTGTCTGGACAGCACACTCTCCTCTGGACGACCCTGAACCCATCTCTTGTTCTCCTCAGCACACCTTTCTCTAGACACAGAAACCCGTCCCCTCCAGGAGACCCCACCACTGTCCTGGTTGGGGGAGGGGCTTGCCCTCTGAGAATGTAATTCGCACTGTCACAGGCAAGGGCCAGAATGATACACAGCCTGCCTGCTCCCTCCTCCTCCACTGCCTCTCACCCACCCGGGAAAGTGGCATGGTAGCTCCCTGCACCCAACCAGGCCTGAGGGCACATCCCTCCGTTCTCAGGGTGTGAGGTGTTCTTGTGGTTGGCTTTCCTCCCTCCCTGAGCCTCCCCAGGGACTCTGGAAAGCACAACCTGCGCCACCTTCCCACCCAGAGAGCCAGGTGACCTGCAAGCCCTGTGCTAGGTGTTCTTTCATTCGTTCAGCCTGGAGGCTCATGTCCTCCTTTTAGAACATTTTCTGGTAAATTGTTTGCTTGATGATGCTCTCTGTTCTGTTATCTCTTCCCGGAACTTTTATTAATTACATGTTAGACCACCTGCAATGGTGGTCTAATTTTATGTTTTATCTCCTTTTTATTTCATTTTTTCTACTTTATGGGAAATTTATTTTTGATTTAATTTTCCATTTCTGCTCTTTTTATTTTTTAAGTTTCCAAGAACTCTTTCTTATTCTCTGACTGTTCCTTTTTATTTATTTATTTTATTTTCACCGTTCTATGCTTTATTTTACTTCATTTTTTTATTACATTGAGATATGTGTGCTCTTTTTATTTTTTAAGTTTCCAAGAACTCTTTCTTATTCTCTGACTGTTCCTTTTTATTTATTTATTTTATTTTCACCGTTCTATGCTTTATTTTACTTCATTTTTTTATTACATTGAGCTATGTGGATCAAATCAATACTACTAGCATATATATTGTTACAAATTGTAATTATTCTTTATGCCCCTTGTCCAATCTCTCCCCATCCCCCTCTGACTCTTCCTTTTTTATAACATCCTGTTCTTAAGTCATGATATTTTCTCCTATTTCTGCAAGGGTATCAGCAATAAGGTTTTTTCCTTTTGTATATTTTTTACTCTTCACATTGTTTCTGTTTACTCTAAGCTTCTTACTCTGGTAGGTATAGAATCTGTCTTTTGTGTTAGATGTTTTTTCCTCAAGAGTCTGAGGTCCATGAATCTTTGTGGGAGACAGAAGTGCTGATGTGAAGCAGTGGGGGATGGGGGGCTCATGGGCGGGCGGGGGGCCTGTGAGGTGAGGCAGCAGGTCCAGACACATGGCTGGAGTTCTTGTGAGGCCAGTCCAACTCTACAGCACCCCCAGGTCTCCCCTGGGAGACACACCTGGCTGCCAGCATTCTGGGAGGTGCACAGAGTAATAGGCTAAGGTCACCTTTCACGGTGCGGCCTGTGGCCCAGACTCCCTGTTGCCCTTTTCATGCCTCCGTTTGCACTTGGCTGTAGCTGCTCTCCCCACCCCCCAGCCCAGAGCCTCCTGGCCCTGGTTCCTGGGAACAGCCTTTGGACCTCCAGTCTTCTGCATGCAGGAGCAGGACAAGCAGACTCCTAGACAAGGAGTCTAACTACTCCTGTTCCCAGCCCTGCCCCCACTCCTTCAGAGATGACTTCTGGATCAGAGCCTCTCTGGGGGCCTGGGATTCCCCACCTGGATGCTTGGGTCCGGCTTTCCCTGGTCTGACCAGTCAGTGCCACGCAGCCGACCATCTTCCAGCTGAGACAGGAGATGCCGCAGGTGGAAGATACCAGTGGCCCTGGTGGTCCTCCCAGTGGATTCTGGAGGGGGCGCATGCTCCACACACCAGGTTGAACTGGAAGTCACCCCCTTACATTTGGATTTGTCTTAAATGTGTTTTCAGAGAAAAACCTTAACCACTGCTTTTTCTAATGTGCTTGTGACTGTCATAACCACCTCCACCACATAGTAGAAACAGCCTCCAGAGGACGAGAAGCTTTCTGGCAACTTCCAGAAATGTCATCTGAATGTCTACCTGCAAAAAAAAAAAAGAAGGAAAACTGAGCACATCTGGCCCAAGAGCGCCTCACCACCCGCTTCCCTGCCTCGGGAAGAATACCGGGCACAGTACTACAGGACAGTTGCATGACTTGCCAACAAATAAATCTAGGGATTTCTCATAAAATTCTGATTTCCAGCTCTTCTTAAAAACCCACCTCTGGGGCCGGCCCAGTGGCGCACTCGGTAGAGTGCGGCACTTGGGAGTGTGGCGGCGCTCCCGCCGAGGGTTCGGATCCCATATAGAGACTGGTCCGCTCACTGGTTGAGCGCGGTGCAGGCGCGACACCGAGGGTTGCGATCCCGGTCATGAAAAAAGACAAAAAGGAAAAAACACCTCTGGACCCAAGTTTCTAAGAGGCAGCATTACCCAGGGAATTTAAAGCTGAGTCTTCTTGACAAGCCACTTCATTTTCCTGAGTCTCAACATATTTATCTGTCGAGCACAGCTTACGGCTTACAGGGCTTAACCTCCCGGAGGTCACTGGCAACCTTGACCATTAGAATGGCAGTCATCACAGAGAGCAGCGTGGACTACACTCAAGGAGCCTTGCTGAAAAGGAAGCAGAAAAGTGGAGGCAGCTAGCCAGGGAGCTGCTACCTGAGGGCTGGAGCAGGCCATACTGCGGGAGCAGGACACTTGTGGGCTACTAGGGATGACTCTGTAGAGAGGGGGAGCTGATGACTCGAGACAGAGAAGATACAGGAGAGGGGAGGAGCCAGCAGGAGGCGAGGGGAGGGGATGGGGCAGGGAGGAGTCAGGAGAGCAGAAGCGGGTCAGTAAGGGCTTGTCCTCAGCCAGGTGCACAGACAGTAACCCAGGAATGATGTATTCACTTACTCAGGCTCTACTTGTAACAAGCTAACAGAGCCAAACCACTCTGGAACAAAACCAAAGACAGTAAACACAGTGAAGTCATTCAGTGTGCATGAGGGGAAACATTGCTGTCTCCATCAAATGGCGAATTCTCTTAGAGTTTCAAAGAAACACAGGTCACTGTGGATGCCAGTCGGGGAGAGCCTCCTGGAAGAGGCAGGAGTATGGCAGGAATCAGCCATGGAGAGAGCAGGGACAGGCTTTCCAGATGGAGAATGAGTGAGCAAAGGCCCCAAATGCAGGAGCGGGGGGGACAGGCCAGTTTTGGGGAGGGTCTGCGTCTGCAGGTAGCCTGTGAGAGCTGAGCTAAGGTGGACCCGGTGCCTCTTCTCAGTCCCAGGAAGGGCAGTGGGACAAGGACACCCTCTCAGTGAAGATTATCTGCTGCTCCCTGTGGAGGGGTCTCCCAGGATGTATGGTCATCTGTACCCACAGGTGAGTGCTGGCCAGTTAGACAGCTACGTAACAAATTATCCCAGGACACAGCAGTGTGGAAGATCCACTTATGAGGTTCATGGATTCTGTGGGCCAGGAGCTCAGGTGGGCAGAGTGAGCACAGCCCGTGGCCCTGCCACTTCTGAAGGCTCAGTCACACGTGGTCTGGTGGCTGATGCTGGCTCTTGGCTGATGCTGGCTCTTGGCTGGCTCTTGTCTACATTGTCTCTCTTTGTGGGTTGGGTTGGGCTTCCCCGCAGCACGGTGCCTGGGTTCCAAGGCAAGTTTCCCCAGAGAGAAGCCCTATCACACCTTGTCCTTCCTCGGGAAGATCTTCGTGCCATCCAGACAGAGCAGTGTTCCCTCTGTCCCCCCTTTCACCCTCTCCGGAACCAGGTACTTGTGTGTAATGTTGCTCTCTGCCACCAGTTGTGCTGGCTCCATGAGGGACAGCCCCGTTGTGTTTTGCTCACTGTTGTGTCCCCAGCACCCAACACCATGCCTGGCACATGGCAGCCATGCAATAAACACACAAACGAATAATGTGAATGAATGGATGGGTGGGTGAATGAATGCATGGGGGGAGGGTGGATGGAAGGATGGGTTCATGGGTGGGTGGATGAATTAATGGAATGATGGATGGATGGATGGATGAATGGATGGGTGGGTGGATCAACAGCAGTTCAACCCGACTTTCCTAAGGCCAGGTTGTCCTCTATACACCAAACTTTCTCCAATCTTCCCCCTCACATTACTTTCTTCATTTTCTTTGTTTTCAAAAAGTTCTTGCCTGGGCCGGCCCGGTGGTGCACTGGAGAGTGCGCCGCTTGGGAGCGTGGCGGCGCTCCTGCCAAGGGTTCGGATCCCATGTGGAGACCGGTTCCCGCTCACTGGCTGAGCATGGTGCGGGCGCAACACCGAGGGTTGTGATCCCGTTGCCGGTCCCCGGTGCAGGCGCGACACCGAGGGTTGCGATCTCATTACCGGTCAGTAAAAAAAGACAAAAAGGGGAAAAAAAAAAAAAAAAAGTTCTTGCCTGTAACCTTTATTTCAGGCTGGTGCAGGCGCGACACCGAGGGTTGCGATCCCATTACCGGTCAGTAAAAAAAGACAAAAAGGGGGAAAAAAAAAAAAGTTCTTGCCTGTACCCTTTATTTCAGGCCATAATTACAAATAATATTATATTGTTATTTGGATTCTTCGTGTTTAAACATTTAGCTCGCAAATTCTTCAAGGAGTTGGCCACTCTGTGTCTTTGAACTATAGGCTCACTACCACAGTGGTCAATCAACTGTGCACAACCTCTGTGGACTTTGGAATATTCTAATCACTAAAGTAATAGTGTTTGTTTTGAGACTTCTTAAGTATGGGGCCTGGTTCTGGGGCACATTTTGTATAAATTGTTCCCACCCGGTCTTCAGATGTAAGTGGCCTAACTTAAAATCCTTCAGAGCTCCCCAGTGCCCCTTAGCCAGCCTCTCCTTGGCCACTGACACACACACCTTTGCACCCCTACCCCCAGCCTCTCTGGCCTCACCTCACGCTGCCCCACCTCCACTCCCACCTCTCCAGTACAGTGGCCTCCTTCTGGTTTCCCAGGGTGCCACCATCCCTTCTGCCACAGAGCCTTTGCCCATGCAGCTCCCTGTCTTTGCCTGGTTAACCTCCACTTATCTTCTAGCTTGGGGCTCAACTGTCATCTCCTCAGGGTCACCCCCAGTCAGGGTTGGGCCCCCATGTATTCTCTCCCTGCCTTCTCTGATCTTGCTTGACCCTTTGTCATTAGTCACTGAAGCGATCATCTGGTTTATCTCTCAACTGCATGTCCTAGGAGGGCAGCCCTGGCCCTCACCACATACCTTCCAAGATTTGGGGATGGTCTGCAGGGCCTCAGAAAAGGAACTCCTGGGAGGGCAGAAGGCATGATGGGCTAGGCTCTTCTGTCATCTAAGTGCCCAAAGAGAGCATATCAGGCTGTCCCACATAGCTGCTGACCCCTGCCTGCCTGGGGTCAGGGATGGGTCAACTTCTGACCCTGATTTTGCTTTCCAGGGAAATGACACACTGGCTCAGGCAAAGAAGTGACCAGAGCCCCAGAGAGGTCCAACTTGCAGAGCAGCATCTGAGGAGCCACCTGGTTTTGCCATCAGCTGCTGAGGACCTGCCTGTCACAAGCTGGCAAGTGAGGGCCAGGCTCTCCCCCCAGTGGAGGCCAGCAAGGTCGGGGAGGCTCCAGAGGGTCCAGGAAGTCCTCCAGGCTTTCCTGGAAATGCCAGAGCACCCTGGGTCCTCCCCATTTTTGTGGCCACACCAGGCCTTTGACTTGCTGACATGCTGAGCCCCAGGACTCCAGGGAGAAGCCCAGGAGTGAAAGACAGTGACCTGGGCATGGGGGAAGGGCCAGGAGGCAGCAGTTGGCACCACTCAAGGGGGCTTCAGTCCCCACTGCCAGCCCCCAACCATGCAACCCAGCAAGCCACTTTTCTTCTCTGAGCCCTGTCTATAAAAAGAGAGGAAGCTGGCAGTTAGGCAAGAACACAAAATAAAAGCCATCCATACTGAAAAGGAAGGAGTAAAACTATGTACAAATGACATGCTCTTGTACATAGAAAATTCTAAGGAAGTTACTACAAAACTGTTATAACTAAAAAACGAGTTCAACAAGTTTGCAGGATAAAAGACCGAAATACAAAAAGTCCATTATATTTCTATATAGTAGTAATAAACCAAAAGCGAAACTAAGAAAGCAACTCCATAAAATACTTAGGAGTAAATTTAACATAATAACTGCAAAATGTATATTCTGAAAATGACCATACATTGTTGGAAAAAATTAAAGAAAATTTAAATAAATGGAAAGGCATCCCATGTTCATGGAGGACTGAATATTGTTAAGATGACAGTACTCCCCAAATGGATTTTTATTTGCATTTTTCTAATGCCACTGGTATATATAATTCAACACAATCCCTATCCAGCTTCCATATGGCTTCTTTGCACAAATTGACAAAATGGTTCTTAAATTTATATGGAAAGTTAAGGGACTCAGAACAGCCAATGCGTTCCTGAAAAAGAAGAACAAAGTTGGAGGACTCAGAGTGCCTGACATCAAAACTTACTGCAGAGCAACAGCAGTCAAGACAGCATGGTGCTGGGATAAGGATAAATATGTAGACCAATGGAACAGAACAAGGAGCCCAGAAAGAAATGCTCTTATTTATGTCCAGCCGATTTTTGACAAGGTGCCAAGGACATTCAATGAGGAAAGGACAGTCTTTTAAACAAATGGTGCTAAGAATACTGGATATCTGCATGTAAAAGAATGAAGTTGGATCCCTACCTCACACTATATCTAAAAATTTACTCAAAACTGATCAAGAACCTAAATGTAAGAGCTAAAACTTTAAAACTCTTAGAAGAAAAATAGGCATAGACCTTGGATTAGGCAATGGTTTTTTAGATACTACAACAAAAGCACAAACAAGGAAAGAAAAAACAGATAAATTAGACATCATCAAAATTTAAAAAAAAAAACTTTTGTGCTTCAAAAGACATCAAGAAAGTAAAAAAGGCAACCCATGGGATGAGAGAAAATATTTGTAAGTTACATTATCTGATAAGGGACTTCTTTCTAGAATATATCAAAACTCTCATAACTCAATATTAAAAAGACAAGTAACCCAATTTAAAAATGGGCAAACAATCTGAATAGATATTTCTCAAAGAAGACATACAAATGGCTGATAAGGACATGAAAAGATGCTCAGCATTATTAATCATTAGAGAAATACAAATCAAAACCACAATGAGTTACCATTTCATACCCACTAGGATGGCTACAATCAAAAAGACAGAGAAGTAAAAGTGTTGAGGATGTGGAAAAACTGGAACCCCATACGTTGCTAGCCACTTTGGAAACCAGGATGGTAGTTCCTCAACAGGTTACCAGAGTTCCCATATGACCCAGCAAGTCCACTCCCAGGTGAATACCCAAGAGAAATGAAAACATGTCCACATAGAAACTTGTACACCCAATGTTTATAGCAGCACTATTCTTAATAGCTAAAGAGTGGAAACAACCCAAATGTCCACCAGTTGGTGAATGGATAAGTAAAACACAGTCTATCTGTCCAGTGGGATGTTGTTCAGCAATAGAAAGGAATGAATTTCTGATACGTTACAATGTGAATGAACCCGGAAAATATTATGCTGAGTGAAAGCAGCCAGACACAAAAGACCACTTCTCTGTGATTCCACTCACATGAAATGTCCAGAGGAGGCAAACCCACAGGGACAGACAGTAGATTAGTGGTTGCTAGGGGCTGGGAAGGCGGGGAGGGGGCACTTGAAGAGAAATAGAGTGATGGTTTATGGGGATGGGGTTTCTTTTGGGGGAGATGGAAATTGATTGTGGTGATGGTTGCATAACTCTGTGAATATACTAAAGAACACTGAATTGTACACTTTAAATGGGTGAATTATAGGGTAAGTGAATTAAATCTTAATAAAGTTATTTTTTAAAACGTGAAGGGGTAACACTAATCTTTGAAGGGGTGCTATTTACCTGTGGGCAGAGGTGGTAGAATGTGTTCCCTCCCCTCAGGCTCCAGGAGGGCAGGGGCTGTGTCTGACGTGCCCATCATATCCCCATGGTGAGCAGATTACCCACCAGGCTTGTTGAACAGATAAATTCCCATCAGAGGTGTTCAACGGATGGGCATGATCGGGAGGTGGTGAATTTCCTGTCCTGGCAGAATTTGAGGCTGGAGGCAATCCTGGGTGTGAGGAGGGATTAAAGGATTTTGGAAGGTGACTCCAGACCTGGGGATCTGGGGTACTTCTATCTGCCTGCTTTAGGGGCTGGGCAGAGTCCCTGGGGATAAGTCCCCTGGCTTAGTCTTGGCAGGAATATCCCCTGAGCCTCTTCAGCCAGCAACAAGGTACAGAATCAAACCCAGCTAGTTTAAGCAAAAAAAAAAAAAAATGCTCCTTATTGACTTCTATAAGTACAACGTGACAAAAGGTGTAGCTGGATTTGAGCATCGAAATTGCCTCTGGAGGTCTGTCTCTGTCTACCTGCTGGCTTCACTCCAGGCAAGCCTTCCCCTCTACTAGCAGCTCCAGGGGAAGAGAGCAGCTCTACCCCACAAGGCAGCCAGAGTTCCAGGCTCTTCTCCCATTGGCCAGGCCTGGATCACATAATCACACCTGAGCCAATCGCTGTGACCTGTCCATCCTGGGGGTGTGAGTGGAGTGAATTCTGCCACCTCCCCCATCCCCCAGACAGTCTTCAAGTCTCTTGGAGACTGAAATTTACTGAGCCAATCGCTGTGACCTGTCCATCCTGGGGGTGTGAGTGGAGTGAATTCTGCCACCTCCACCATCCCCCAGACAGTCTTCAAGTTTCTTGGAGACTGAAATTTATGAGAGGGGCAGGGGCTACCATCACATTCCTGGGGCTGGGACAGTAAAGGACGGTAAACCTGAAAGGAAATCCTGGCCCTTCCTGCTGAGGATGCTTTAGGTCTGGGGGCATTTCTGGCCCCAGAACAGACAGCCCCTCCAGCCAGCTCCAGGAGGAAGATTTGTCATCAGGATCCAACGTGCCATTTGACCACTGCTGATTGGATGGGATGGTCACTCCCTAGGCTGGGCCAGCTGATTCTCTGCTGGAAATTTGGATTTGGGGCTCTGAGGGGCTGAGGCCAGTGGTGGTGAGCCCTACACAGAAAGAGCACATGGGGTGGGCTGGGGTCAGGACCACGAGGATGCATGCATCATGGGGCAGGCAGGTGGGGTGACTGCCTGGGTGCTGCTCAAGGGGAGAGGAAGGAGCATTTTGTTTCTGATGCCAGTACCACGGAGCCCAGCTGGTGCACATCTCTTGGCCCTCAGTGGCCACTTGCCTGCCCCACGATGCATGCACCCACATGGCCCTGACCCCACCCCACTCTGTGTGCTCTTCCTGTGTAGTGCCCACCACCACTGGCCTCAGCCCCTCAGAGCCCCAAATCCAAATTCCCAGGAGAGAGTCGGCTGGCCCAGCCTACGGACTGTCCTGTCCCATCAGCAGTGGTCAAGAAGGTGTCACAGCAGCACAAACGTGGCCCCGCAGGAGCACCCATTTGGCAGGGCACTGGGTGGGCACGGCTTCAAAGAGGAGGGCAGGGACTGTGCCGGGCTCCCACAGGGAGTCAATTACTCTTCACACAATGGCACAACGGTGGCAATGTTGAGGACTTTCCCCAGCAGGATGGATTACAATGAGTATGGATAGCCTCTCTATGGCAGACACAGAAACGCTGCTCAGATCCCCTCCAAGAAAGGACTATGCTCAGCTGCAAGGCGTGGGGGTGCTGGCCACTTCCCACTACTAGCTTCAGGCCAGGTCATGCTCTTCTCAGGTGACCCAGCCATACTGAGCAAGGCGGGGAAACAGGGGCAGCTATTTCTGCTCAACGTGGGATTCCTCTAACAGGTAGTCTGTGCTTCGGAGCTCCCCGCTGGGCTGGCTCAGACTGGTCCACATCAGAGTTGACGGTTGCCCCTGCCCAAGGTTCTTCCTCCTTTTCTCCTCTCAAAGGTGTGACTTCCCAAGAAACCTTTTGCCATCTCAGCATCTGCTTCCTGGAGAACCCAACAAGTTGGGACTAGGAATGGAGACGTCCAAGAAGGCGGGGCAGTGAGGTGGGTTTGCAGGCTGGAGCACTCACAACCCAGTCGGCGAAGCCATTCCTGGTTTGATGGATGCAGACAGCCTGGATGAGCCGGTCCTCGCATTCCCTGGGCTGACTTGGGAGAAGGAGCCGGTGCGGGGGCTGCGAGGGCCAGCTCAGCACCAGGATTCACACTGACTCAGGTGCTTGAAAT
>NW_007726725.1:359980-361356 GCF_000696425.1 Galeopterus variegatus
GTGCGGGGGCTGCGAGGGCCAGCTCAGCACCAGGATTCACACTGACTCAGGTGCTTGAAATGTTCGGGGAGGGGGAGGATGATGGAGTTGCAGGTCGTTAAGGAAGTTGCATTGACTTGGAGATGGATAACACAAGCTGAGGGCAGTTAGCTGAGGGCAATTAACAAACAACTGAGAGCTACGTGTGAGGGCCGGTATCTGCTGGCAGCTTCAGAGAAGCCCTCATCCCAGCAGCAGAAGAGCAGAAAAAGCCCAAGTTCAAGACCAGATTTGATAGCCAGAGTGGCTGAGCTTCAAGAAGGTTGAGTACCCAGCTGAGGCCTGACTGTCATGCCGGAGTCAGAGTCCTGGCTAGGAGACCTAGGACGCCCCTACAGAGGATGGGGCCCCAAATGTGTGGACAGTCCGGAGGAGTTTGCAGAGTTTGATGCCCCCAGATGCCTCTGAACCACATGAGCCGCAGAAGTAGTCCCCCCTCCCCATCTAGAGCCAGCCCACTCCCCATGGGGAGAACCCCGTATAAAACTGTCCCCTATGAGGCAACAGCCGCTGCTCTGGGGAGCTGTCCCTGCATCCTCTCCAGGCTACCAGGCCTGTAGTCACACTTTTCACAGCATAGGTCAGCCAATGAAATGCTGGGCTGAAATGAGGAAAGGAGCGATACTCCCACAGGGGCTGTAAAACCGTGTTGGTATATACTGCCAAGACCAGAAGGGTACCCACAGGATTGGATCTCGAGGGTGCTCAGGGGCCCTCTTGGGTACCTTGGTCCTCCCTTGCCTGAACGTGTCTGTGCGTGTACAAGTGCAGCTACACCAGCCTGAGAAGGTGCAGCAGCCAGGGGCTAGGGGTTCTCAGGAATGAGGGTAAGCCCCCAAGACCTGCAGTGGTGACAGCCGAACAGGGGGCGTAGACTGGAGAGTGGAGGAGGGTGGGGCATGCACCAGCTGAGGCCCAGACCACTGCAGCATGGGGCTTGTCCATCTCCCTCCCTCTGCTGGGGAAACCGTGGGGGAGAGGCCCCTGCACATGCCTAGGGAGGGGCTCTGGGGCATGAGGGACACAGATCTCCCTCCAAAAAGGGATGCACTGCCCAGCTGTGAAGGTGGTTGGTTGGCGGCCTGCAACTGTTACAGCCTTAAGACTTTGCCTCAGATTTTGCTGTAGAAGCACCTTCCAGGGTAGCCCCATGCAGTGGCTGAGCCAGGCAGGGTGTAGGGCCCTGACATCTCTGTCTGTTATGGGCCCCTGCACTGGACACACTTTCTTCTGAGCTCCACTGGCCTCTGCCAGCCCAGGGCACTCCCCCGTACCCCTCCATCTCCCCTCACAGGTGTTGCCCTCCATTAACATTTGCACCCTTAGCTCTGTCTCCG
>NW_007726725.1:361710-363910 GCF_000696425.1 Galeopterus variegatus
GGGCCCCTGCACTGGACACACTTTCTTCTGAGCTCCACTGGCCTCTGCCAGCCCAGGGCACTTCCCCGTACCCCTCCATCTCCCCTCACAGGTGTTGCCCTCCATTAACATTTGCACCCTTAGCTCTGTCTCCAGAGAAAGCGGCCTGCAACCCTCTGTCATGGCCTGTGTGTGGTGACAGACATGGCGCCCAGGGAGGGCTCATTTATTCTCTCAGCAAATATGTGGGGAGGATGTGTGACATCGCACTTGAGAGCATGGGCTCCCCAACCTGGGTTTGCCTCCTGGTTCTGCTAGGACAGGGGCATGTTGCTTAACTGCCCTGGTCCTCGGTATCCTGTCTATAAAATGGGATAATCACAAAACATGCTCCAGACTGTTGCTCTGAAGATCATAGGTGCAAAGTGCTTATCACAATGCCCAGCACACACTCAACAATTATGGATTTCATCTGCTGTTATCTTTTCTTTGAGCACTCACTTCAAGGTTTTTGCTGCATGGGCCCTACGTCTTTATTCAGAAATAAGAATGCACAGTCTGACAAGTGTCAGGGTAAGGTGGTAGGAAGAGGACTGAAGATTCAGAGTGGTGAGATCCGGGGATTGGGGGTGGATGGCTGCTATTCTCCTGCTCTTAATGACTGGCTAGAGCACAGGGCAGCAACTCAGTGCCGCTGTGTGTGTGTGTGTGTGTGTGTGTGTGTGTGTATGTATGTTGATGGAGGCAGGGGGTGCCAGTGCTCTTCCCGTCATCCAGGAAGCCTCCATCTGCTTTGCTCATCTGAGCCTGTGGCAACTGCTGACAGTGGAGTGGGCGCTTGGTTCTGAGGCCCTCATCTGAGAGGAAAGTGCCTCTGTCCCCGAGTGGAGGAACACCCCCACTGAGACACGAACACCCCGTCCCCAGCCATGCCACTGTCTTAAGAAGCAGGAGCTCCACTGCACACTGGCTGGCAAGGACATGAAGTGGTATAGCCCCTTCAGCAAACAGTTTGGCAGTTTCTCACAAAGTCAAACACAGAATTAGCACGTGACCCAGCAGCTGTATTCAGGGGTATATACCCAGGAGAAATGAAAACATATGTCCACACAAAAACTTACGCACACATGTTCACAACAGCATGACCTGTATTATAGCTAAAAAGTAGAAATAACCCCGATGTGCATCAGCTAGTGAAGAGACAAGCAGCATCACGCAATGACACGTCACTCAGCCATAAAAGGCACGAAGTACTGAGCATGAGCCCTGAGAACACATATAAACATATGCTAAGCGAAAGAAGCCAGTTACGAAAGGCTATCTACTGCATGATTCCATTTATATGAAATGTCCAGAAGTGACAAATCTATCAAGACAAAAAGCAGCTAGTGGGGAACAAGGAACAACTGCTAATGGGTACAGCATTTCTGGGGTGATAAAAATGTTCTGGGATTGGACAGTGGTGATAATTATACAATTCTGTGAATATACTAAACATCACTGAACGTACACTTTAAATGGGTGAATATGATAGTATGTAATATCTCAATAAAGCTGGTAAACAAACGAATGAATAGACCACGCGCTCCAGCCCAGCCCAGCACAGAAAGAGAGGCGACTCCAGAGGTTGCACGTGCTGGGTAAGTGCCATTTGTAAAGATGCTCTGGCCTGAACCCAGCGAGACTCCCAAAGCAAATGGGGTTTTCACATCATCCTGTTGCTTGGGAAAGACAAATACGTGTTTGTGTCTGTCTGCAACTGCCAGTCTAAACCAGATGAACCACCTAAAATGTGTGCCAGGTGCTGTCCTCTCCTTCTAGCTCTTGGTACCTCCTGGAAAAGCATGAAGAAGCCCTGGGCTGGGGACACCACCGTCCTCAAGTGCAGCCCTCTTCCCAACACGGCCCAGCCTCTGCCCCTTGCCCTAAACACACCCTGCCCGACCCGTTGTGGGCATCAAGGCCATCGCCTGCCTCTGTGGGCCGAGGGTGCCTGCTGGCTCATGGTGCACATTATTTCTTGCCATGCAGAGTATTAATCCAGCTTTTGCTCTCAGTGTGGCTAAGGCAGTGAAAGAAGGAAAGGATTAGGGTGTTAACAAGTTGGAACTGAACACAAGTAAAAATAACCATGATTCCCAGCAGGATGCTTTCCATCCGCGGCACTCTGGCCTCTTGCTGGCCATGAGGATGTCTCAGTACACAGAGGAGGAGGGGTCCT
>NW_007726725.1:364533-368813 GCF_000696425.1 Galeopterus variegatus
CGGCACTCTGGCCTCTTGCTGGCCATGAGGATGTCTCAGTACACAGAGGAGGAGGGGTCCTCAGGTCGGCTCACAGGGCACTTCCAGTTCAGGACAGGCTTTATGGAGGTCTGGACTTTCTCTCCTGGTGTCTTTATTCACGTGAACTCATTCTTGGGGCTGTGGCTCTGCCCAGCAGGTACAAAGAGAAGTGCCCAGGTCCCTTGGTGGGACTTCCAGGTAGGCCTCTGGGTTACCATGGTGACTCCCAAGGACACATCCTGCGTCCTTTGCATGGAGTCGAGAGGATGCAATGCAAAAGAAGAGGCCCTGGAGAAGTAACTGCTTCCTTCCCCCTGTGCCCAGCTCCTACCTCAGGTCAGTCTCCATCTGGGCATCTGTGGAGCATGAGCTCCTCGAGTGCAGAAATCACATCTGATCTCTGTCTCTCACCACTGAGCACAGACGACCATGGGGCAGGATGCCCCGAGGATAACCAAGGGTCGGCAGCTACAGACTCAGATCGGAATCCCAGCCCTGCCCCTCGCTGGCTGTGTGACCCTGGCCAAGTCAACCTGCCCAGGCTGGGCTCCTTGTTTCCTCATTGCTGAAGGTGTAGCATCGCCTGAGAGGGCTGTGGAGGGGGTTGGGGAAGAAACCATATGGCCGGGCTGGGCACTGGGTCTGGCACAGAGCAGGGCTCAGTAAATGCCAGTCATCGTGGTGGGCACTTAGTTAGGGCATGATGAGTTAGCTCAGGAGGAGACTTTCATTTACTTTCTATCCAAGTAGAACATAGGTCACAGGAATGTGCCCCCATCACAAGCCATCCCTGAGCTCTTAAAGCCCTCGGCAGCAGGGACCTAATTGCCACCAGGAGAGAAAAGCCGACCAGCATCCAGCTGATGGCGTTTTCCATTTCCACAATATTTTCTAAGCATTTTATCTCTGTGTTTCTGACACGGCAGCTCCAGGGCTGCCCCTATTAGAGTCTGACGTTTAGGGATCTGATGTCTGGGTCTGCCCAGATTCCCACCAGCTCTGGTCAGTCATCCCATCCAGCTGCACCCGGAACGGTGGCTCAGCGCTTAGGCCTCTTCGCTCACTTCCCACTGCACCTCCCCCGTCACTGCTCAGCTCCTCACACCAGACAGCGGGGCTGTCAGGTGGGCCTGAGGGGAGGGAGGAGTCGTTGAAAGGGGGAGAGGAGGGAGGGAAGAGGAGGGGGCGGCCCCTGGGAGGAGAGGGAAGGAGGCTGAGGAGAGGAGGGGCCCGGAGGACGCATGAACTTCAACCCACTGTGCTCATGAAGCCTCCCAGGAAAACAGCCCTACAGAGCCCTGTGCAGGAGGAAATGGATTTCAACTGGACACCCGGACAGCAGGCTAGACCTCTGGGAGAATCCCTGGTTGTTAATCATGCCCTTCCTCCTCTCCTTACTGTGTGGGTCACTGTACCTTGGACACACCCTCACTGGGCCTTCCAGTCCCTGTCCCTGCCCAGAGCCCTCCTGGTAAGCTGGTGCTGAGCCTCCCTGCCCACCCACTTGTGCCTCCCTCAGCACCCTCCCAACTCCTCCCTGCACCTGGGTGGCGGGAGGGCTCTTTCCTATGTGGTGAACATCTGCAGACCCTCCCCGAACCCCTCCCTGTGCCAGATCCTGAACAAGAGGAGAGAATGGCAAGGTCCAGCCTCCGTGGCAGGTCCCACACTCAGACCACTGAGTCCAGTTTTTCTTTATCTATGGACCACCTACCTACCTGCCGATGTTTTTCCTTTATCGACTCACCTGTTTCGTGTTGCTCCTACTAAGCAGTGATACCTGTGACACCAGTTGTCACACCAATCATTCGCCAGTCATTCTTTCTCAGGTGCACATTAGTCAGAGTGGCTTTCTGTGGTGGCGCACCCTCACCTCCTGCAGGACACTGGCCCATGTGACCCCAGCTAAACTGTAATGCAATGTGGGACAGGGATCCCTTCTCATGTCTTCACACCTGTCATTATTAGAGGCTGCTTTATTTTCATATGCACAGTAGGCACTTAATAAGTGGCTTATGGTTGCAGTGGAAACCTCTTCAGCTGCCTCTTCATCCTCAGCACACCCAGGCACCCACAAATGGGCCCCCGGCCACTCTTGGAGCCTTCCCCAGGCATTATCTTCCAGGGTTCTCCCATACACCAGTAAGATAGGCAGTAGAGGTATAAATCCTCAGCACACCCAGGCACCCACAAATGGGCCCCCGGCCACTCTTGGAGCCCTCCCCAGGCATTATCTTCCAGGGTTCTCCCATACACCAGTAAGATAGGCAGTAGAGGTATAATCTCCATTTGGCAAACAGAGAAACTGAGGCAGGGAGTCCAACCTCCCCAGGGTTTCCCAGAAGTCCCAGCTCACTTCTCTACATTCCTCGGCTCACTGGTCTACCACTTGATGATCATCAAGTGGGTGGACTTTTCAGACCTGTGCACACATGAACAGCGGCTTATAACACCAGGATCAAGTGTTTGGATCCCCATATCAGCCAGCGCCCCCACCACCCCCCAAAAAGATTCATATATCATGGAGGTACTGGACAGATCTGCTCTGGCCTGTAAACAAACCACAGCAGTGGACTCCTAGGTCAAGTTTAGGTCTGACACAACTGCTTCCCTTCTCAAAACTTTCCCCCCATTTTGGGCAGAACACCAAGGAATGCAGTGCCTGCATTCCTAGTCCTGAGCACTGTGTATATTTTTAGTTTCTACCCTGACTGGGCATTTGCACTGTGGCTAATGTCCTCAGGAAACCACCCAGCTGCGAGCATGAGGAGGTCTCTGGGAACTGCAACCCAGCCAGCACCCCCAGCCTTGGGTCCTGGGGCTCAGGATCCAGTTTCCTTTTCTGAGACAGAATCAGCTCATGTTAGAGAAGAATACACCCCCACCCTCAACACGCCGCGGCTGTGGCTCAGAAACCGGGAGGTATGAGGTGGAAAATCTGTGACCTTGGATTTCCTGATCTGGAAAGAGGCGGGAAGGAGAACCTCGGTTGCACAGGGGGATCACCAGGCCAGAAGGTCACTGAGATGCTCAGGAGACCTGGCTGGCATCTACTCCAGGCAGGTGCACCCCGCTATGTCTGTGTGGGGAAGGTTGTGCTAAGAAAGAAGCTGAGAGTCTGGATCCTACTTCCCAGGGGCCAAATGCCCAGTCCTCTAAGACTTCTCTTTCCCGGGCTGGGCTAACTCTGTAGCTTTGCTATTTCTGTTCTCCTCCTGAGCACAATTTTCCAGGAGCTAAGGAGCAATTCTGGAATGTACAGGTAAATCTCAGCAGATAAAATTGGAAGGTTTTTCCATCTTCTCTTTTTTTTCCTGGTTTTTATCCCCCCCTCAAACTTATTACTGTTCTTTTGCTGGACAGTGCCAGGTACTTGTGGGACCAGGAGGGTATCACAAAGGGCAGAAGACAGTGAGGTGCCCCGACTGAACGCTGAGAACTCCTCCAGGCGCCGCCTGCAACTTACCTGCCATTTGGCTCGCCTGTGCTGGGCCTCCGCTTCCTCCTCTGCAAAATGGGGAGTCACAGCACCTACCTTACATGGCAGGTAAGTAGTTCTCAGCACAGTAAAAAATACATTTTCCGTCCTGACCAAGTCCACACTTAATGTGACTAAGGGAAATAAATGCTTCACAAAACAGTATTTGTTCTTGCTATGGAAGATGTACTCTGATTTTTTCTCTTACCCTATTTCGTTTTCATAAAATGCGGGTCACCACCCACTGGATTCTTCCCAGAGCCCGATGTGGTCCGCAACCTGGAGGTGTTGGGACAAAAGGCCGGGGCACGCAAGTTAACCGAGGAGGGGGCGGAGCTGCTCCAGCGCGCCACAGCGGGGGTCCGGCGCGGCCCCAGCCGGGCCAGGTCGGGTTTATTTTCGGGGAGTGCAGAGCGCCGCAGGTTTGGGAGGAGGGGCAGTATTAAAAGATGTGCTCAGTGTTATATTTAGTGGCTGACACTCCGGGAACGCTCCCCCGTGGGGCCCCCGGGAAGGGAGAGTCGGGGGCACACACGGCCAGGGAAGGGACAGCCCTCCGGCCTCGGCTTCTGCAGCAGGGGAAACTGAGGTTGGGCGATGCCCTCCTTCTCCCAGTGCCCAGAGTCCCAGGCTGAGCCCGCACGCAAGGAGGACGGGATTTGGCTCTCCTCCCGGCCCCGCCCCCTCGTCGCGCACGCGCGCTCTACCCGCGGGATTCCCACCCCTCCCCTGCCCTCTCAGTCTCGTGCTCCCAGGAGCGCGCGTGGCCCGACGGGAGTCG
>NW_007726725.1:370141-390506 GCF_000696425.1 Galeopterus variegatus
CCCCGCCCCGGGGCGCCTCGAGCCGGGCGCCAAGACCCCACTTGTAACCCCACGCGGGGCGCCCGGACCACCCACCTCGCCCGCGCCACTACCCTGGCGCTCCTCGAGACCGGTGCTGAGACCCGCACGCACCCCGGTGCCCTCCCGAACCCGGTGCCGAGATCCGGCTCGTAACCCCACTGGGGGCGCCCCGAACCCCCGCCCGCACCCTACCCCACTGCGCTCCCGAATCCGGTGCCGAGAATCCGCTCGTAATCCTATCCGGAGCTCCACGAACCCCGCCCGCACCCCCACCCCGGGGCGCCCTGAGACGACGCCAGGACCCCACCCGCAACCCGCCAGGTTCTCTCCGAGCCCGGCNCGCCCGGACTCCGCTTGTAACCGCACCCGGGTGTCCCCCTGCCCGGACGCCCCCCAGCCTGGTTCCTACCCGCGCCCCCATCTGGGCTCCCCCCGTCCTGCGTAGCCGCTCCCACCCTTGGGGCGACGCTGAAACTCTCACCGCGTGGCGCCCCCAAGTCCGGCCCCGAGATCCTGCCCGCACCCCCACTCCGATGGCGCCCGCCCTGAGCGTCCGCCCTGGGGCACCGCCTCCCCCAGCGCGCTCTCGGCCGGCACAATGGTCCCCCTGGGCTCCGACGGCGGCGGCGGCGGCGTGCGCCCAGCTGCGCTTTGGGGAGGGGCAAGCCGGGCTTCCCCGGCGCCACCCACTCTGCCCCGCATCCCACCTCTGCACGTGCGCCGAGTGGCCTCACCTGCCTTGGGGATCCCTGCACGGGGGGAGGAGGAGAGGCGGGGCGAGGGGCGGAGTGTCCCCGATGCTTGCCCAGAAGGCTGGGGAGGGTGAGAAAACGCGAGTTTTCTCTGCAAGCCATTCTGGAACCTATTAAGCAGCTGGGGCCCTGAGCCCGAACAATAGCGCGTTCTGTGGAACCGCCTGCCAAGTTAGGAGCAGCAGTTGGCAGCCAGGTGCCCCGGTTTAAACTGTTCTATCCTGGCCCCACGGTTCTTTTGTGACAGACCCTGGTAGGCGCTGATAACCCGTTGAAACCTTTGGGAGGTGAAGGGGAGGAGAGCTCTTTGAGACTGGAGAAGTCCAGAGCCTCGGAGCTTGTGGAGGCGGTGCGTGGCCCCAGAGTATCTTCGTCTTCACCCTCCAGAGAGGATGGGGAGTGTTATCTCTTCTGGTGCTAGACCCTTAGCGGGTCCTTTCAATGTCAAGGCATGTGTGGAACGCAAGGCATGTGCTTAGGTCACAGGGGGCCCCATGCGTGGAAGGACACAATCATCCCAAACTCTGAGAATATCTCCTTTTTAGAGCCTAGTGCTCAAATTTAGAGAGGCAGACTTGAGTTGCTACAGGAGGTAGTTCAGTATTGCCAGGTAATGTCCTCAGTTTCCTTTGGTATTTTGTACTGTTTGATTTGAGATCCCAGAGAAACAGGCCCAGAGTAGACCCCAGTACTCAGTAGGAGTTGTGCTCACGTTAGGTACAGGCAGCTGTCAAGCCCAGCTCTGACCTGGAGACCTCCTAAGGAGAGACTTGGTAGGGGTCCTTGAACCCTGCTGGTTGGGGGTTAATGGTCCAAGGAGCCCCTTGGGCTCAGGATTTCCTTGTAAACACAGAGGCTGGCGTTGGGGGGGTCCATGTTCTGGGACCCCTTTTTCCCTTTGTTATTTATCTAATAGCTATTCCAGGGCTGGTTGTGGGTGGAAGGGTGAGGGTAAAACCTCAGATTTATCAGGTTTTCTCCTAAGAAAACTGTGCATAGCTTGTGGTGAGGCTTCAGGCACAAAACAGCTGTCGAGCTGTTTAGATGTGAAGAGGGAGGTTTTGCTGGCAGCTCTCCGCTTATGGGTGTGTTTGCACTTGAAAATATGGAGCTTCATGAGACTGTCAGTCCATGACATTGTTCTTTGTCATCTTTGTGACTTAGAACTTCTCTGGAGAGTCACCGGCTGGTGCTGTGTAGGCATTGTCCAGTGAAAACCAGGGGGTTAAGTAGTTTTGAAATGTGGAACCTGGGTGTTGTGTTGTGGACCTTGCTCAGCAAGGGCTACCTGTCTTCTGGAAAGCTCGGGAGCTGTAGGGTGAAAGGATTGATTGAATGGACTTGGCTGAGAACCACAATTTAACACTTTTTTTCCCTCAATCCCTAAGTGAGGTCCTTTGGTACTGAAGACCGTCCCACAGATAGGCCTGCTCCCCCAAGAGAGGAAATTTATGAGTACATCATTTTCCGGGGAAGTGATATCAAAGATATTACTGTGTGTGAACCTCCGAAAGCTCAGCACACACTCCCTCAGGATCCTGCTATCGTTCAGGTAGGTGTGTTGCTGTCCTTCTGTGTGGGCTCTGTTTCTGAGAGATGCTGGTTTTCACATGAAGCTTCATGTCATCTGTTTGATTCAACTTGAGGAATAACCTTTTTTTTTTAAAGATGACCAGTAAGGGGATCTTAACCCTTGGCTAGGTGTTGTCAGCACCACACTCAGCCAGTGAGCGAACTGGCCATCCCTATATGGGATCCGAACCCATGGCCTTGGTGTTATCAGCATCGCACTCTCTCGAGTGAGCCACGGGCCAGCCCGAGAAATAACCTTTTAATGAAAGTGGCTTAGTTTTTGTCTAGGCTATTGATGTTCCTATAGAAGGTGTTGATTTGTACAGCATACAGTAGGTACTGTGTGTTGTATATCATGGTCCTGGGAGGGAGGCTCGTGAAACTCGCTGTGTGTGTGTGTGTGTGTGTGTGTGTGTGTGTGTAGTGTGAAGGGGTGGTGCTTCTGGTTTGCTTGGGGCATGCTGTTTGCTCTGTGTTCCTAGTCTGTGTGTGTGTGTGTGTGTGTGTGTGTGTGTGTGTTAGTGTGAAGGGGTGGTGCTTCTGGTTTGCTTGGGGCATGCTGTTTGCTCTGTGTTCCTAGTTGGAGAAGTCTAAGCCCTGAGTGGCATGGGAAGCTAGCAGGGACAGTGGGGCTAGCTGTCTTAATACTGTCCAGGTGTTACATTCCAGTGTTGGGGGACACTAAATTTGCAAGGCTTGTGCCATGTGCCTGTCTGCTAAGTTATGGTATGTTTTGTCCAGGATTACTAAGGAGTCCAAGTTAATATTCACTTATAAATTTAAGCAGTCATTGGATCTTCTGGGGTTCAGAGTGCACCAAGCTGGGGTACTGAGCATACACCCTGGAGGCAGGCAGGAGCATGCAGGGTGGGCTTTGGGAGCACATGGAAAAGTGCCAGGTCAGACTTCTGAAGGCTTGGAGGGGTTGTCCACAGGGACTTCAGAAGAAGAAAGTACCTGAGCCAGGCCTAAGGGACAACAGAAGCAGCCAGGTGAAGGGAGTGGGAAAAGGTCAGTCCCCAAACAAGCAACAGTGCTCCCAAAGTCTCAGGGACCAGGGAGAAGATGGACGTTTGGGAAGCTTGAATACAGTCAGCCTTTGCATCAACCAACCTTCAGCCTGGATCAAAAATACTCGAGAGGAGGCTGGCCGGTTAGCTCAGTGGGTTAGAGTGTCGTGCTGATAACACCAAGGTCCAGGGTTGGCCAGCAGTCAAAAAAAATTTTGAGAGAAAAAAAACCAATAGGAGATAGAAGTTAAAAACAACACAATATAATGATTATTTGCATACTATTTACATTGTATTTTGCGTGATCTAGAGATTTAAAACAGAGGACATGTGAAGGCTATTTGCAAATATGCCACTTTACATAAGGGACTTGAGCATCTTCAGATTTTGGAATTCGTGGGGGGTCCTGGGGCCAATCCTCTGCAGATATAGAGGGATGACTAGTTCACATAGCTACGTGTGTGTGTCAGAGAGAAATCAAGGGCAGCGTTTTCCTTCTGTTATGGAGGCTGGACTCTACCTGATGGCAGTGGGGAGCCATTAGAGGGCTTTGAGTTGGGATAAAGTCATGTTAGACTTATATGGACAGGTGGAGCTGGGAATGAAATTTTGTGGAAAAGGCAGCTTTGACCATACTGGAAACACATCCCTGAGGACTCCCCAGGCATCTGAGGACTAGAGGTGGGCAGAAGGGGGTGCCTGCTTCCCATCCGAACAGGCGCTCTGAATACAGACATGCAGGGTGGCCACTGGCCTGGGGCTGCTCTCACCCATGTGTCTCATTGTTCAGTCTTCCCTGGGCTCTGCCTCCACCTCGCCCTTCCAGCCGCACGTGCCTTACAGCCCCTTCAGAGGGATGCCGCCCTACGGCCAGCTGGCAGCCAGCTCCCTGCTCAGCCAGCAGTATGCCGCGTCCTTAGGTCTAGGTGAGTAATCTGTTGCTGTTTGGTAAGCGACCCCTGCTGTGAACACCAGGAAGTGGAGCAACAGACCTGCGGGGTGACATGGACTCTGGTCATGTTCAGCTTGTAGGCTGTTTATTTTACTGCTCACCTTTTTAGTAAATTAGCCAGTGCAACTTCAGCTCATTGGAACGTTTGGTAACCCCTCAACTGAGAGTAAAAGGCAGCGGTCTGAGTTTCGGAACAGATGACTCAAATCAAAATTCATTTGAAACAGTCTGTGTCTGGGTGGAAGTCCTGGTGTGTGTACTTCACAGAAGTAGTAGCTGATAAACACATAGTTCCAAGTGAGTTCTAGCCATATGCACATCTGTAAGCCTGTAAATGTAAAACTTAATACAGCACTTACTTACTATATACTTTATTATTCTACCGTAAGTGCCTGGCTCAAAAGTTGTTTCAACCGAGTTGAATAAGTCCGGAGGAAGTCCGTTCTCCACGTGGAGAGTGAGATTCTGCCTTGTCCTTGAGCTGGACATGACTTTGCAGATGTGTTCAGAATATGGAGTTGTCAGGTGATCTGCCCACCCTTGCTCGAACCTAGCATGAGGTAGCCGAGGCAGGGAGCACTAATAAGGCTCTAAACCAGTTCTGTGGGTCACTTGCTGCTAAAAATCATATGTACCTTCATTGCTGTCCCTAGTGTGACATGTGGCCTTCCCAGCCCAGCTCCCTACATTTCTAAGATGTGTTTGTACAAGCAAAGTGTATCCTATGAGAGTCTGCTTGGCTCCTTCCGAGCTTGCAGATGCCAGCCCGGGCATCATGACTTACTTGTGTACTTTCTTTTTTGCTCTTCTCTCCTCTCTCCTCTTTAGAGAAGCTGGTAAGCCCTCCAGCCTCAGCCGCTGCCTCCAGCCCTAGCTCTTCTCCATCTCCACAGCCTGTTTCAGAGCTTGACATGTCCTCAGAGTCCCAGCAGCTCACTCCCAAGGGTAACGGCAGTCTTGGAGCACTGCATGCCATCTTATAAACCATCTGAGAGCAAGACAGAATGACAGTAGCTGTGGCAGATCACTGGCCAAGCCCATGGATTAGCGAAGCCTCTGTCTGGTTCAGCACACGGTCCTGATTTACTCACTGCCACAGTTCAAGAGAGATTAGAAAGAGTCAGCGAGCACTCTGTTCTCTCTCCCTGGGTCCAGGGTGTGTTTTGATCTGTGCCACGACCACCACTTGGGAAACTCCACTGTTCACAGAAAGCTGTTTCTCCGGGGTTTTGCTGGGTCCTAAATATATTCTAGATTGCTGCAGTGGAATTCTCCTAAGCAACTCATGTGCCTGTGCCATTCTTTGATGTGTGTGATGCACAGGTCACCCGTTGAGGGCATTCAGAATTAGGGACTTGGGTGACAGTCCCCAGTTGATGGCCAGCTTGTTAATGCTGGTGTGCACCACTTGTCTCTGTGCTGTGGCAGCGGCACCTGTGGGGTTTCTTGTCCTTTCCTGACATTCTTCTCACCCTGAAGTTCTGAACTTCACGTTGACGATCTTGTGGAGGTCTGTTTTATATATAGCACCATGTGCTTTGCCACAAGCCTGAGCCTTCACTGCTACCCGGACTTCATCCATGACGATCCCTGAGGCTTTTGTTATGGCGCACAACTACTGTCAGCCTGTTGTTTTGCATGTGTTGCTTTCTAAGTCCTGCATGGACTCCAGTGGATCTGAGATAAAGAAGCAGTAATTTTTTTTTCCATTTAAAAACTATGCTAAGTAATTCCATTGTTCTAAGGATCTTTTACATAAAACTGCTCATAGGCAAGACTATTTTTAACTGGTTTGGTTTTATCAAAAGCAGTTGAGCCCAAGATTCTTGCCCCAAGCAGTCACATTATGAGCAGGAAGCAGTCATCAGCTGTGTCTGTTCCTCCAGGCCTATCCTGTTGAGTGAGATGATAGGCCAGAGAAAGTGGTCTAGTTTAACTCCCATTGGAGAGGACATTACAGGGACCTGTAAATCAGCTGTGTCCTGTGAATGCTTCTCTGGATCTGGTGGCAAAGAATTTTTCCACAGTTATTTCTCTAGTTTCTGTCCCATTTACAAAATAAGATGAGATACCTAATCTTTATCTGTGCTGGGCTGCCCCTCTAATACATGGTTAGAGCTCATTTTTGTCTTAAATCTCCATACACCTTGTCCCAAATTGCCCTGTTCAAACAGTTCCCCTCAGGTCCTAGAACTTGGGAGAGGAAAGGGAGGACATGGACAGAGGCGGACGGTCCTTCCCTTCCTTCTCTCCTGGTTCAAGTACCATCTCCTGGGCTAGGAACTCCTCTGAATCTGGTTTCTGAGTGTTGCTTTCACGTGCTCAGGCCTGGGAGTGAAGAATTGTAGGCACAGCCCCTCACCAAGGGCAACCTGGGAATGCTTCGTTTCCTCACGATAAGCCTAAACTCCTGAGAGGGGCTTGTTACTTTCTCTGTGCAGGCTGTTACTTTCTCTGAAGTCAACTCTTATGACCTCATCCTTCTTGGTTTTATTATATCTTAAGCAAAAATGACATTGCTCTGGAATTTAACTTCGAAGTCTGATTACTGCATTTTCTAGCAGATCCCAGATTGGGCTGGTTCTTCTCTAGTGAAAACAGAATGAAACAAATTCTCACATCCTGAATTCATCGGCATTGGGAGATTAGTGAGCCCCTTTGGGGTTAGAGCTTGTATGAGTTCATGGAAGTTCATTGAAGAATAGAATTAAAAGATAATACAAATCTCTCCATGACCTTTTTGAAATACTCTGGCATGGTTTTAGGAAAGCTATTCCTAAACCATGTAGACATGGTGTTTTTTCCCTTCCTTGAGGTTCCCTAACTCTGGGAACATGGGGCTTGGGGCTCCCAGAGATGAACTGACCTTGGTGCAGCCCGGTTCCTTGGCCTTCTTTTGCTGCCTGAGCCAGCCTCAGGGAACAGCCCAGTCTGGGGCAGCTTTGGGGTTAGTAGAACCTGTCTAGGTGGTTGCCCTCTGCGGCCTGACATGCCAGCAGAAGAAAGATGTCTGGAGGTGTACGGCTTTCTTCTTGTCTCTGTTTTTAACCCCTCCTCCCCTCCTCCCCTCCTCAACTCAGGAGCTGGTTTCCCATCCATCCCAGTTGGCAAGAGCCCCATGGTGGAGCAGGCTGTCCAGACCAGTTCTGTCGATAACCTGAATGCCAAAAAGCTACTACCTGGCAAGGGCACCGTGGGGATACAGCTCAGCAGTCGCCAGGCCCAGCCGAGCAGCAAGACCACCGGCGGTACTTCAGCACGTATTCCCTTGGAGCTTGCTCTGTGTGCTAAAGATGGCATGCCACTTCCTGGGTTTTTTTGTTGTTGTTAAATTAAAAAGTACCACTCTGTCCCCCTGCCCCACATGTGTTTTTTTTTTTTTCCTTTTTGTCTTTTTTACTGACTGGTAACGGGATCGCAACCCTCGGTGTCGCGCCCGTACCGGGGACCGGCAGCGGGATCGCAACCCTCGGTGTTGCACCCGCACCACGCTCAGCCAGTGAGCGGGAACCGGTTTCCACATGGGATCCGAACCCGCGGCGGGAGCGCTGCCACACTCCCAAGCGGCGCACTCTCCAGTGCGCCACCGGGCTGGCCCCCCACACGTGCTTTTGAAGGGCAGGCCCGCGCAGCGGCCTCCCGCAGGCTGCTTGTCCTTGTGCTGCATGTGCACATGCCTGTGCCCCGTGGTAGTGTCTGCTTCCTCCTGCAGCAGGCTCTGGCTTCCGCAGGAGCTGCGCCTTACTCTTACCTTTCACACTTTAGATGTGGTCCAGCCGGCAGCTGTGCAAACTCAAGGGCAGGTGAACGATGAGAACAGAAGACCTCAGAGGAGGCGATCAGGTAATGCAGTTGCTACTGGAGTTGTGGGGGCCATGGCTGTCAGGCTGGGCCTCGCTCGCTCCTCCTGCCTGCTTTGGGTGGTGGTCCCAGGGGCTGCTGGGGCTGAGGGGTTGCTTCAGTGTGCTCTGCCCCCTCTTTGTGGCCTCTGGTGGGTGCCTGTGAACTGCTTTTGAAATCATGCGTGGGAGTGTCAGATTGGTGGCTTACTTCAGCCATGGCTGTCATTTCTCCTCATAGGGAACAGGCGAACAAGGAATCGCTCCAGAGGGCAAAACCGTCCAACTAACGTCAAGGAAAACACAATCAAGTTTGAAGGTGACTTTGATTTTGAGAGTGCAAATGCCCAGTTCAACCGAGAGGAGCTTGACAAGGAATTTAAGAAGAAACTGAATTTTAAAGGTTTGGCTCATATGAAAATATCATCCCCCGAGGAGTCTCCCTAGAGTGCGTTAAGAAAAGAGGGCTGGGGTAGCCGGGGAAGCCAGTTGGAGTGGTGACCAGGCTGGAAACCATGTCACCTGAGGAATTAATGAAAGGAGGAAGGTTTTGGGGGTGGTGTGACCACATCTTTGTGGAATGAGGTGTAGACCATGTGCCCCAGAGGGCAGAATAAGGGCAGTGGGTAGAAGTTAGGAGATCTCCACTTAGTGGCAAGCACAGAGTGACTGGCTCAGCCTGAGGGTGGCTGCCAAGTGGACCCCTGGAGGGAGCACCCTGGTAGAAAGTATGTGCTGTTTGCTTTTTCTGCACCTTGGTGTGTTCTGCTTCTCTTTGTAGATGACAAAGCTGAGAAGGGGGAAGAGAAAGACCCAGCTGTGGTGACCCAGAATGACGAAGCTCCTGCTGAGGAAGACCTTCTGGGGCCCAACTGCTATTATGACAAATCCAAGTCATTCTTTGACAACATTTCCTCTGAACTCAAGACTAGGTGAGAACCTGAATGAACTGGTAGAAAATACACCCTTTCTGTATGTCTTAAAAGGACAGGACCGGGGTGCTCTAACCTGAAGACCAAATCTGTAATCTTAAGTTTAGGGTCCTACTCACATTTCTGCATAATAGGTATGTGGGTCCCAGCTGGTGCCAGCCTTGAGCCAGCCATGGGTTGCAGTGTGGGAGGCCTCTGGCTGGCACAGGACTTGAGGGGTGTGACTGCTTCCTTCTGGCCTTGCTGCCCTGTCTCCTTTAAGGCTCTCCCCAGTAGGCTCCATATCTTCATTCAGTGCTATGCTCTCTTGCCTTGGCCTGCTTACTGCTCCCACAGACCCAGGTGACCTGAGGACCTTGCTGCCTGAGGCAGCTGGCTAGAGCATTTGGACTGTGACATTCCTTCACTTGATTGATTGAGGCCAAGGGACCATGTTGTGTGTGTTCAGATGTTACCCCATGAACAACCTACACAGTAAATTAAGTCTACAGAATGGGCATGGTATGGAAACTCGGACTGTAGATTGAGTGTCAGACACGCTATTCCGGGCATTGAGGATGTAACAGAAAACAAGCTGGGAGTCCGCACCTCCCCATGCTCATGTTCTACCATGGGAAAATGAACAATAAAAAATAAACAAGACAGAAGAAAATGCATTGGGGAAGGCAAAGCAGCAAAGGGGGATGGGATGGGATGTGAGAGGGATGGGCATGTATAGTGGTAAACGTCACAGACAGAGCCATGTAGGTAAGTGGAGAAACTTAAAGGTGGGGCCAAGGCCTGTCCTGGGGCTGGAGCCAAGTCCAAGGGGTAGGATAGGTTCATGTAGGGTTTTGTAGGTCATGGTAATGTCTTTTGTTTTTATCCTGAGCACCACAGGAAGCTGTCAGAGGGTTTTGAGCTGAGGAGTGATACAGTCTGACGTTTTACAGTATCCTTGGTGAGACTGGACCGAAGGTGGGCAGGCATAGAAGCTGGATGCCCATTAGGAGGCTGTGTGGTAATAAAGGTGTCTGGAGTAGGCTGCTGGTGGTGGTGGAGAGAAGGGTCGGATTCTGAGTATATTTCAAAGGTGGTGCTAACAGGTTGGCTGCCAGGGTATAAGAGTTCAGAATGACTCCTGGTTTTCCTGGTCTGGGCAGCTAAAGGATGAGGTTGCTGTTCCTTTAAACAAGGAAGCCTGTGGGGACAGCAGGCTTCAGGACTGCAGAGCAGGAGCTGTGTGGTGGGTGTGTGGCATTAGAGCTGCCTGGGGGCGCCCAGTAGAAGTGCTGGGCACTTGGATATGCAGTCACTGTGGGCGGCATGTTTGGGTAGCCCTGAGTGTTGGTGCTTTGGCATCTCTCTCACCACCCCCAAAAGCAGAAGCATCACATTCTTGGGGACCTTGCCCAGCCCCCTCCTCAACTAGGAGAAATGCAGGTCTAGAGGGGTCCGTGATCTGCTCTGGGCCTCCCCAGTGCACCTCTCCATGCCTGGCAAACAGTAAGGGGCTTCCTTTGTAGCTGGCTATGTCACCTCACCTTCGGCGACAATGGTGTGTTTCACACTGAGCAGCCCAGTCCATGGTGAGGAACAGGCCTGGTTTGAAATGTGGCTGGAAGCACCTACAGTGTTGGTGTCTTGAGTGGTGCTGATAATGGTCCATTCTTCCTTCCCTGGGCCATTCTGAGTATGAGGCCTGGCTCACACCTGAGTCACTGCCTGCTGTGGTGAGGATTTCATGTACCTCATTTGTTTAGTTCCAGGCGGACGACGTGGGCTGAAGAGAGGAAGCTCAACACGGAAACCTTTGGGGTTTCTGGGAGGTTTCTTCGTGGCCGCAGTTCCCGGGGTGGGTTCCGAGGAGGCAGAGGCAATGGGACGACCCGTCGCAACCCAACTTCCCACAGAGCTGGGACTGGCAGGGTGTAGTGATGCAGCCCAGGGTGAGTGGGGGAACCTTCTGGATCCTTTGGTGGGAAGGTGTTGGGATGGGTATATGTAGATGGAGCTTAGGAGCTGAGAGTGGGTTGGCTCTGTCTTCCAATAAAAAGAGAGGCCTGAAGGTATTGAGGCCAAACCAAGGCCTTGACCCTCAGAATCACCCACAGGGCTCTTGGGAATGACAGGACTCAGGCCCCAACTCAGGGCAAATAAATCCAAATCTCTGGGGGTGGGACCCAGGTCCCATGGTCTGAGTGTGGTCAGGAGTGAGAGCTTGTTTCATACAAATCCAGTGTCTTAGCCCACCCCTGCTCTGAGTCAACGTGTGTTCATAACAAGTCCCCAGGTAACTTGTATCCACTTTCGGGTCTGGCGGAGCATCCCACTGAGGTGCCCAGTGCTGACCCACCCAGGGCCTGCTGCCAGTCGCTGCCTCCCTGTCCTCAGTGCGGCCTGACCAAGGGAGGGGTGGGTGAGTGGCTCGTGTTCCTCATGAGGCAGCAGAGCCTGGCCCTTGCTGTGCAGCTGCTTAAGAGAACACGCTGAATATGCTCACTCCTTGTCTCTTGCAGGCTCCTGCTGAGTGGCACAGAAATGAAGCTGTGTGTATAAGGACACAAGGAAAACGCTGCACTTATGGGGGAGAAGTGGGTCACTTTGTTTACAGAGTTTGGAAAATTCCCATATTGCTATTTATGTTTTGGACTTAATTGAACTTGGACGTGGTCTGAGTTAGAACCACTTGTTTTGGGGAAGTATTCACGGGTAACCTCTTTGAGGTGTCTTGACCTGTGTTTTCCTTTTTAGTTGTGCATAGCCTAATTATAAGGTTTTGGTATTTTGCAAAAAGGTTTCTAAAGCAAAAGCTTGATCTTTGTGACTTTTTTCTTTATGACAGCTTTCATTTTTAAAGCAGAACCAAATCTCATTTGGCACATGTGGCAGCCAAGTGCACCTCTGTAACCCACCCAGCCCCTGGTGCTGCTGTCCTGGCACCCCCACTGCCAAGGGTGGGTCTCAGGAGCCAGGCAGGGCCAGCACAGGGTGGGTGTGGGGGTGGGTGGACCAAGGGCAGGGGAAGGAGGGTGTCCCATGGATCATGTTGTGTAATGAACCAGACTACCCTGATGTGTCCAGAGTGACATTGTCAAGATTGAGGACTGGCAGAGGGTGGGTGGACTGGAAGAACTTTGGGAGTAGTGGGAAGGGACCCTGAAGGTTAGCCCCATCACTGTCGCACAGAACCTGGCTTCCACAGGTATCAAGGTTGGCGGTCTTAGCCTAGAATGAGCCTCCTGTGGCATCCCCATCCCATCCCCCTATCCCGTCCCTGCCAGTCTTTGCCCTGGTTCAGCCAGTCATTGTTGGGACTCTGGCCGAACCCTTTGGTGTTCTCATCCACTTGGAAATGAGCCAGTCTTTTTTGCGAGGTCAGTTGACCAAGAGCATATTTCCCCTCAGTTGTAAATAGTTCTGTGTTTTTGTTTTAAAGGTGGGCGGAGGGAGGGTGGGGAATATAAATTTGTTGCATGAGTAAGTGGGTCAGAACTTTAGTGTAAGCATGCATCCTTCTGATCGACAGGGCATTTTGTTGAAAACAAGCACCTTGGTAACTAAACCCCTTTAAATAGCTATATAAAAAGGCTTTAGTTCTGTATTAAGTTACTGTAAAAGCTTCGATTTATTTTTGTAGGACTTAATGGTTAAGAATTAGAACATAGCAATGGGGCTGCTCTGTTGGAGTAATGTAAATTGTAAAAATAAACATGCAAACCTTTAAAACTTTTCTCTGATGCTCTAAGAGTCTGTTGCCTCTGCTGTCTGAAATCACCTGTGTCATGTCCAGGGCCCATCCCAATCCAGGTACTGTTCAACCTGGACCACACTCAGGCAGGTAGGATTTGGGGGGACTTGGAGTCCCATCTGGTGCTGAGGAATGAGACTGACCCAATTGGTCTGGGTGAGGTGTGGCGAGGCAGGCCCAGGCTATCCTCTGGGATGAGTGGCTACATCTCCAGAAACAGAACAAACCAACTTTATTAGGAAAAACTCGGTTCACAGATAAGCCTGTTTCATAAGTTGCCCCTTTGCCACCTTAACACAGCTCCCAAGCTCCCCAGAGTGTTCATGATCAGGCACCCTGGAACCCATTACAGGTCTCTGCCATGGGGCCATGGAGAAGAGTGATAACTTGGCTGGTTTTTGACTAGAAACATCACATTTCACTGTAGTGAGTTTCCAGGTAACTTGAAAGCAACCCTCAGAGGACCAGAAGGCACATCCAGTCAGCTGTATCAGCTTTCCCGTCAGCACCTCCCCCTGGTTCAGTCAGGCTCTAGAGCAGCTCCTGTTTCACTGGGCAACTGATATCCTTGACCAGACCAGTAAAAAAGATAAGTCTTCCATAGTATGCATGCTAGATACAGGTAGCCACAGTTCTAAGTCTTAACTAGTTAGATGACCCAGCAGTTGAACTGAGCAGGCATCTCTGTGCTAGAAAATCTAAATGTAGTCAAGCCATAGTTTACCACCTATGACTAACCTTACTGTTACTGAAAGTCGAAACTGACAATCATTTTGATGATTATGCTAAGCGTAAAACATACCTGGGTCTCTACTCCTTCTTAGAAGATACTATGTGCCATAAAATGAGAACCAGAGCAAGAAGAGCCACAGACTGAAGCGGGGGGGGGGGCAAATGGAAGGGGCGGCCCAAGGCCCTTTCTGGCCAGAAGCTCAGGGAACAGCCACCACATGTCTTCAGGTAGAAAATAGGAGATGAACACTAAGACATGATCTGTTATCAAATACAAAACTGGTTTTGAACACAGCTGCTGCTCTGCAGAATTAAGTCAGACTTGACCTGCGCGCTGTCTGCACTGGTGTCCTCAGCATTGTTAACTAGGAGACCTGAACAGTCATTCTGTATTTAGAACCCATGAAAGAGAAATGGGTCTACTGAATTCAAGTTATACCTGCAGCAGCCTTGACACCCCGGAGGAGGAACCACAGACCCAAACCACTGGCCTGTTGTCTTAGAGCCTGGCAACAAGGAATAGAAAGGAAAGCACTCAGATACTAAAAATGAGGGGAAGAGATTCCATTTTCTACAGAACTATCTTAATTATACTCGCAGGAAAAGAAACAGGTCAATGCCATCAAATGTAAAAGTACCTGCCTCGCCAGAGACAACTGCACAGTGAAGGGAAGACAGCATTTGAACTCCTCAAGCCCACTCAGCTTATTTGCAATTCAAAGGAGAAACAAAATTGGCCAATAGCCATCACTACCCCACCTAAAAGATACACATTCTCTTTAAAAAGTTAAAAAATATGGAAGTTTAATGTAGGGCACTCAGGACAGAATGGAATGGAAAAACCTATACATCATTTTGAGACTCATTCATGACTTGAATTTAAAAATGGTTATAAGCAAGGAAATTTTATTTATCATGATGCTTTCTTTTGTTTCTTCTTTTCATTTTCTTCTTTTTCTTTTTCAATTTCAGCAACATATTTCTCAATTTCTTCAGGATTTAAAATCTACCCCCCCAAAGGGGGAAAAAAAAAACAAAAAACCTGTTTGTGACTAACCTCCAGGGTGCACAAAGTGCCAGAGCACCGGTGCCCTCCCAAGGGCAGCCGGGTCTGTTTGGTACAACCTTGAGAGAGACTTCAGGGAAAAGGAGGCAGGTGTTAAAGAGAGCAGCAGCAAATCTGCAGTTGTGCACAGCTTTTCAGTGTGCCAAGAGAACACGCAAGTACCAGAAAGGAAAATGGGAATCCCTATGTTTAAACATCTGTGGGGAGCCTTGGAAAAAACCACAGAACTACCCAATAAAGCTTCCTTCAGAAGTGGTACTGCGTGCCCCTGATCACGGAGACACTCCATAGATAAAGAAACTTGGTTATTACCTTGAGGGGTTGATCACGCCTCATGACAGCAAGTTCAATGTTCTTGCCACCTGACTGAACCACCTTGAGGGGAAGAAGATGAGCATTAGATACTCTCCTCCAAGGCAAAACAGCTTTGCACGTACCACAAGTAACGTGTTTCTCCAAACCCAGTGCCACCATGAAGAGGCCCAGCATCCAAAGCCTTCATCCTAAACACACTGCCACATGTGAAGTGTGTTTGGGGTGCCCACATGCCTTCCTGTCTCTTAGCCTTGGGCTCCCCTCCCCTGCAAAGGCTCAGAGGGAAGAAGATGAGCATTAGATACTCTCCTCCAAGGCAAAGCAGCTTTGCACGTACCACAAGTAACGTGTTTCTCCAAACCCAGTGCCACTATGAAGAGGCCCAGCATCCAAAGCCTTCATCCTAAACACACCGCCACATGTGAAGTGTGTCTGGGGTGCCCACATGCCTTCCTGTCTCTTAGCCTTGGGCTCCCCTCCCCTGCAAAGGCTCAGTGCTTATGGCACTCCCCTTGACACTGAAGTTCAATGTCTGCACTACAAGCTGGCCCTCCAGCTACGCCCCCCACTGCCTCTCAGCTTCACCTGCTAGCATGTTGAAGGCCTTGTCAAAACCTGAGACCTCACAATCCCCAACCACTGTCCCCAGCTCTGCTCTTAATTATCTGACTTTAGCAGCAGCACAAGCCTCTGGAAGGCCCAGAGATGATTGTGAGTGAACAGATTCCACAACCAATGGCCAGATTCATGTCCTGCCTCTGTTTCTCCTGCTGTGTGCCCTTGGGCAAGCCCTGACTGCCCCTAGCTGTATAAAGGGGCTAATCAAACCTTTCACATGGCTACCGTTAGGAACCTGGCAGTTATGATGTACTGTGCACCAGAGCAGTGTGGTGTCTTCGCCACCCTGTCCAGCTTTCAAATGCAGACTTACTTCCAGGAGTGCCTTGATCACCAGCTTAATGGTCAGATCATCTGTTTCAATGGCTTCGTCAGTATAGTTCTTCTCTAGGAATTCACGCACAGACTTGGCGCCCCGGCCTATGGCGTTAGCCTGAAACAGGTTAAGTGTGTGCTCACGAGGTCCCCTGGGGAACACAGCTCCGTGCTCCCCTGGGGCCTTGCTTGGTTGCTCTCCGGTGGGCTGTGGCAAGAGGCAGCCTGGAGTGCTGGGTGACAGCCCCAGACCCCAGGCCTACCCTATGGCTTCCTTTGTCAAAGGGCTATTTAGAGTTGGTGCTGAATCTTACCAAGAATGGGACACTTCCATTTCATCATCAGAAAACACATGGGAGATTTTAATGGTATTACATCCTTACACCTCTACCCTTTTCATTTTCTCTCAAATAACGTTTAATGATGTTTTTGCTCTCACATCAGAAGTGTAAGGGAACAAACAGGTGGTGCACGTAGGACTAGGCTAACTTGAACTTTCACTGGTTCACCAACACAGGCCCTACAAGCAGGAGGCCTGGCACGACCCAATAACTCCCAAGCCCCTCTATTTTGTCACAGACTCACCTTCCAGGCATGGTATGTACCCGAGGGGTCAGTCTGATAGAGTCTGGGGGTGCCATCAAAGTCGAAACCCACAATGAGGGCGGAGATACCAAAAGGCCTGCGCCCATTGCTCTGCGTGTAACGCTGGCAGGAAAAGAACAGGTCGATGCCATCAGACACAGGAAAATACACGCAACCATCCATAGTGAAGGGATCTGAATCCCTAAGCCCACCCTCAGCTTATTTCCAATTCAAAGGAGAAATGAGATTACCCAGTGGCTCTCACCACCCCTCCTGTCCCTTCTACATTTTCAGTCTTAGAAAGACTCGCCTGGGACCTGAATCACATCACAGGCACAACTGAGGCTACTGGGAATTTTGACAGGCAGAAATGCATTCTGGTTAAGTGTTGGTTTTAAAGATTCATGGCATTTGACCACAGAGTGGGGGTGGCTTTCAGTCCCCTCCCAACTGCTTGGTGATTGGTCCTTCAGAATGGCAAGACAAAAACAATCATTTTCCTCCAGAAACATGTATTTTGATTGCCTCATGCTAGGAAATGAGAACAGAACACTGCCACCAAGATTGAGAAGTTGGATTAAGTTACACACATACAAGTAAAGATGAGGACTACACCATGGAATACACGCAGTTTTCTGATTCTCCTGAAGTAATACACACAAATGTCCACATGGAAGTACTGTGGTAGGACACTTTCCAGGACAAAGCAAAGACCACTCTATAACCAAAGGCACACACATGGGCAGACACCCACCTGCTTCAGACTGGCGATGTAACGGGTGATATACTCCACGGTGACTGGGTCCTCCACGGTCAGCCGGTGGCTCTGGCACTCCACCCGGGCCCTGTTGATGACTATCCTTGCGTCGGCAGTGAGTCCTGCAATAACGGCGGAGAGGCTTTTGCTGGAGCCACATTTGGCTCCGGCCCAGGATAACAAATTACACAAGTGGCACAGCGTTTAACCTTGAGCAGACTCCAAAGTCTGTGCTCTGACATCTAGCACCGAGGTCATTCTGAGTGACTGGCAGTGGAACCAGTTAACCTCCTGGAACTGCTCTGAGAAAAGTGGGTATACAAGCTACTGTGTGGATGGGACCACATTTATACACACTAGATGAGTCTTCTTGGGAACCATATTGGTTAAGTCAATCTCTAATTTCATTTACGTGAATTGAGATACTGGTAGATTGGATCTGCTGAGGGAAAAAAATGAGTGAGACCCATACTAGTGCTAAGAACACAGTGACATGTGGCTAGTGTCTCACAAGTGCCACCCTTGCTGCTGCTGCTGGCAGGGCACTGTCCAGCGCTCTTGCCACAAAAGCAGAGTTAGCTCTAGAAAGCTCCACCTCTATAACTGACCAATAAAGACAAATAACGGTGAAGGTGAAATAGAATAGCAGCCGTGTCCAGGAGTGTTTTCATTCATTTAGCCACCGTTTCAGCCACAAAGGCAGAGGCCCCAAAGAGACCATGGCCAATCCTGTTCTTAAAGTCCAAATCCATTTCTTTTAAATGATTTTTGTTTATCCAGTTTGGATGTCTTACAATAGCCATCCACTCAAGTTAATCTCCAAAGCTCTGTTCTTTGCTGAGATCCCACAGAACAAGGCGCTGTCTCCAGGTGCATACCTGCGAAGGCCATGCAGACATTGTCATCCAAAGCGCAGATCTTCCGCACTGTTCTTTCATCCTGCAGTTTGGCCACTGACTTTTTCTCCACACCAAGAACAACGATGTCTCTTCCACGAACACCAACCTTCGATAAAAACCCACAAACCATGTAAGAAAGCAACATGAGGTGCTGCCACTAGGCACAGAGCACTAAGAGCAGATATTAACAGGGGTCCTGGGAGTACTTGGGGGATGATAGCCCCCACTGCAAGGTGTGCTCACCCACCGTCCTTCCTCCTCCAGGAGTCTATCACAACAGTTGGCACCACACCCTGTAAACCAAGGGTATTAATCCACTCCTGGTAGAGCTAGTGTAGATATCATGACCTGGGTGCCCAATCCTGTGCCTTTAAAATACTGCTGTGTAGTTTTAGTTACAACATAGCTAGTAAGTAACCACTACACAATCCCTATGCATTTCATTTCAACCCAATGAATCAGAGTCCCACAGGAGGCCTCCAAGCCCAAGACCCTAATATTCAAAGTAAGTATTCTGAAGTCAGTGCTCCTGCAATTGTGAGATTATGTTAGGTCCACCCTCACTCTTTCCTGCACTATCACAAACTAATGCGCACAGCTGTGGGGAAGGGCCTGATTGGCTGTCAGGTGAACAACTGTATCAATTGTTATTGGAGAATGAACTATTCCTTGTTTAGAGAGAAGGATGTGGCCATTATTAAAAACATGGAAACTCACTGACAGCCAGTTGACCCCCGAGTCAAGACAGAAGCAGAAATAAACGGAACAGTCGTTTGGATAAACATCATCCCCTCTTGGGTTAGAGCACTATGAGCAGTTGGGCCTGCAAATTCTTTGATGAACAGCCAGTTGACCCCCGAGTCAAGACAGAAGCAGAAATAAACGGAACAGTCGTTTGGGTAAACATCATCCCCTCTTGGGTTAGAGCACTATGAGCAGTTGGGCCTGCAAATTCTTTGATGTGGATGCTGTCCTATGCACTGTGGGACATTGAGCAGCATCTCTGGCTTCTACCCCTGGATGCTAGTAGTACCTCTGCATGGTCTTGGACAACCAAAAAGGTCTCCTCACACTGCCAAGTGTCCCCTGGGACACAAAATCACCCACAACAGGGAAACCCTGGTCTGGCATGTGTTTTAGTTTTCAGGGAGCTTTCTCATGTACTGACTCATGTGACCTTCAAAGTGACCCCGAGGGCCCAGAGAATCGAAGAGTTCAGCCAAGGCAGTTACTATAGTATTGGGGGGGAAGGGGGGTCAGGAGACTCCTTTTCCAGTGTTTTTTAAGCAGTTAGGTCACCAGACACATTTTGGACCTTAATTTCAAAACAGTTAAAGATTCGGGAAATGAAAACACTAAAAATTCACAGAACCGTGTGTTTCTTTCTCTCTTTGCCTGCGCAAACCTCTGAAGTTAAAAGGAGATAAAACAAAAGTCATCATACAGTTGGACCAATAAAACTAACGGATGTCTTCAAAATGTCAGAAATTTAAATTTCAAATGGTGTTACTAAGGTCAGTGAACATGAGCTCTCAGTCAAACTGAGAGGTACGGCTCACACTAGGTGACGATGGGCGGCTCACGCCCATCTGGGGGAGGGGAGCTCCTTCCAGCAGGGCAGTCAGACCCAGGAAGCAGCCTGTCATTTGCACCAACAAGCGCCCTTTGTCCTCGAAGCCCACCTGGGCCTAGGAGACAAGTGCCTTTTTTCCTATTGTGGGGAGTCCCCCTACCTGGGAGCTGTCTGTGTGGCTGCCCTGAGGCGCTAACTTAAAGGACATTCTCTAGGCAGCCCTCCCGCCCTTGGTGTGCCACTGTCAGCTGCCTGCGGGCACGGGGCAGAGGTGGCCCGCCAAGATGGCCGGCAGCACGGTGGCCGCGCCCATGCTCGCACGCCGCCCACCTTCCAAAGCACCTGTCAGGAGTCACCAGCAAACGTCTACACACATGGCCTCCGCCGGCGGGGCGTGCCGGGCCTGCTCTGCCGTATAGCAGGAGCAGCGCACGTCCGCCTCGCAGCTGCGTGTCGCTAGCAACGCCGACGTCGTCACGTCTGTGTCCCACTACTGCCATCAGGCTGGCTTCGAAAAGCCAGCCACCCAGAGCGTCCCACAACAAAGAGACTAAGGCCGTCAGCGCCTCCATCCGCGCGCGGCCCGCTAGCAAGCCCTGTGTGCCCCAGCCTCGGCGCAGCCCCCGGCCCGCGCAGCCCCCGGCAGAGCTCCCGGCCCGCTCCCCGGCAGAATCCCCGGCCCGCGCAGCCCCCGGCA
>NW_007726725.1:391374-420967 GCF_000696425.1 Galeopterus variegatus
TATAGCGAGGGCGGCGGCGCACCGCGGCGGGCGACCACTCGACTCCTGCGCGCAACTTGGCGAGGGGAGAGGGGAGCTGGCCGGCCTTGGGGCGCGCGGCGGGGACCGGGGCACAAGGGCACGCGTCCGAGGTGCGGCCTGCGGTCCCAGCAGCCCGCCACCCTTCACGGAGCGCGCGCTGACGGGGTCGTCCCGCTCGTCCGCATGTCGGCGTCCTCAGCGCGGTCACACCGGTCTTCAGCGTGACGCCCCGGCCAGTCTCCTCGTCCAGGAGAAAGTTCCCAGCTGTGCTTTGCAGCCGTTCCCTCATTCTCCAAGTTTGACCTTACTGTTCTTGCAGAGATAACGTTTGCATGGGCTTGAGAAGACTTAAGTTTTGAAATTAAGACTTTGTATTTTGCACTGTTCTTTAGGAGACGGATTCAACGAAAGCTGGCGTGACCCGTTTCCGTTTGAATGTTCTAACGTCTGTTGTAGCTAAACTGACTTCTTTTCTAAACTCTGATTCCAGCTTCACCCTGCGGGAGTCCCAGGGATCAACAGCTGTGCTCTTTGGTTCCCACGAGCCTCCCATTTCCCTGAGGGGATTCACCTTGCAGACCGAGGCTCTTATTCCTTGGCAGTGTGCCAGTATCTTTTGGGACTAGTCCTCAGTCTATCACCTGTTTTGAGACTTTTAGAAATTTAATAGTTTTAACAAATGAGAAGCCTCAGCCAACTCTAAGCAGGAGAGAGATTATTTGAGAACCAGCAGAAACATGCATTTAAGAGTGTGCTGTTTTTATTTACCTAATAGGTACTTATGTGGCTCTTATTGTGCTCCAGGCAATGTTAAGGGCTTTACATACCTTTTTGTTTTTGTTTTTCGGCAACTGGCGGGTAGGGGGATCTGAACCCTTCACTTTGGTGTTATAACACTGCACTCTAACCAACTGAACTAACCAGCCAGCCTCTGTAAGTCTTAATTCCTTTGATTCTTAGGTAGAGGTTACTACCAACCTTATTTTATAGCTAGAGAAACTGAGGTTAAGTGCCCTGCTGTCAGGCTGTGGAGCCAGGAGTTGAACCCAAACTGTGGCTCCAGGGTCTGCTCTCACTGTGACACTTGACCTGGGAACATGTGGCTAGGTGGAGGGTCAAGCACTAGGCTCAGAGACACACGTTGGCAGTCTGTAGGATCTCCTGGCACCCTGTTTTTTTGGAACTTAACAGTCGCTGTTCCTCAGGCCACCTTTGGCTTTAACATTCATCCAGTTATTTGCACTTTGCATACACTCCTCAATAAAACTCACCAAGATCTCCAGGCAAAGCATGTGCTAAGAGCGCTGCCCCAACCATCAGATAGAAAGAGAGGAGACCTGCTGGCTGCATGTCCCAGGGCAGAGGATCAGCCCACTGGCCATTAAAAATGGGCCTTCAGGTGAGGCTGTCAACTGAATTGGCCCAGTAGGGCCAGTGATTTGCACACTGGCCTTGGCATTTTGATGGTGAAAGTATGTACCCAGGGATCTTGCTGGGGGTGTCTGAGAAGGTCGTGAGAGGTGCCTGCCTGTGGGTTTTGCTCACAGCGTGTGCTCCTAGGCTCATGCTGAGAGCATTGAGGCCAGGGGCTCCTCCAAAGTCTGCTTAGTAGTGAAGGAGAAGGAAGGACACAACTTGTCCTGGGAGCATATCTGTGGGTAGGGGTCTGCCAGGCAAACTCCTACTTAGCCTTCAAGGCCCCAGTCAAACGTCCCCTTCCTCGTGCTCCCTTGGCAGTCACATGATCAGGACAGCACTTTGACACATTGCTTGGGCTCCCGAATTGGCATGTGGCTGATTTATTCTTTTCTGCCCCCAGCCTGGTACAGTGCCTGGGCACAGTTAGTGTTCAGTACTTACTGGAGCATGTGATGCTTGTTTTGTCAGTGGAAGTGTTTTGGGGTAGGAGGATGTTAGGTTTCTGGGACTGTAAGAAATTACCACAAACTAGGTGGCTTAAAATAACAGGAATTTACTTCCTCATGTTTCTGGAGGCCAGAAGTGCAAAATCAAGATGTTGGCAAAGCTGGCTTCCACATGCCTTTTCTTCAGCTACTGGTGGCTGCCAGCAGCCCTTGCTGTCCCCTGGCTTGTAGCCCCATCACTCCAGTCTCTGTGATGAAGTTTCCATCTGCACTTGGCCTTCTCTGTATGTGTCTGTGATCAAATTTCCCTCTTCTTATGAGGACATCAGTCATTGGATTTAGGGCCCACCCTACTCCAGTGTGACCTCATCTTACCTTGATCCCATCTGCAAAGGCCCTATTTCTAAATAAGGTCACATTCACAGGTACCAGGGGTAAGGACTTGAATGTCTCATTTTTGGAAACACAGTTCAACCCACAACAGTGGGCATGGTGGAGGGGGCCTTTCAGAGAAAGAACCATGAAACAGAGGGAGGGAAAGTCTGTAAGTCTGAGGGAATCATGGGTGGTCCTGAGCATGGTCTGCGTGGAACAGGGAAGGGGGGACCCACAGTGGAACAGCATGGAGAGCTGGTCTGATATGGGGAGGTTTTGTTTACAGTGACCCAGCAAGGGTGTGTGGGGGAGACGTAGTCAGAACTGGCTTTGGCAAGAAGCACAGGGAGCACAATTGTGCTGGTGACCCTGAGGTGGAGCTGGGCAGTGTCCCCACAGACTCCAATGGCCCCTGCACCTGGCTGGCTGGGCTGCCCTGCTTTCCAGTGGCTGGGGACCATGCTGCCCCCACTGTCCAGTGCTGTGCTCCTGACACTGCTGAGGGATGGGGGTCACTATGGGCTCTGTGGTTGGGCTTGGGCCATTGGAGGGGACCCCTGGGTGCCAGGCCTCAGCTGGTGTCCTGATGCCTTCTTGCTGCTTGGTACTTAGTAATTGCTCGAAAAATGCAAGTGTTATTGTTTTCGTTTGTATTGGCTTGCTTGCTTGTTTCATGGACTAGAGGATGGGAATGTTGTCTGTCCACCTGCTGGCAATCTGTATCCCCACCCCTGTGAAGGGCAGGGTTGGGGAGAGCTGGGGGAAGAGCTCAGTGGGAACAGGACAGAGCTGATGGAGGAGGTGGACGCATGGGGCTGTTTGCCAGGGTCCTACAGCCAGGAAGTGCCCTGCCCCAGTGTCCTCCATACCCAGGTGCAGGGGGTGGGGGGGCACAGGTAAGGGATGGCTGTCTCCATGGGGGATGGGCCCCAGGCAGGTGGTGGATGCCCTGTGCTTTCCCTCAGACCTGGAACTTCCTGTCTTAAGGAACATGGGGCTGGCTGGTTGGCTCAGTTGGTTAGAGCACAGTGTTATAACACCAAGGTCAAGGATTCAGATCCTCATACTGGCCAACCGCCAAAAAAAAAAAAAAAGAAGATCATGGGCTAATTTAGTTAGAAAAAAGATAAACTGGCCATTTAGAAAATTATAAAAATTATATTATGTGTAAAACTGTAAAATTAGAGCTGTCCCCACAGCTATAAATGGATGGAGACTCTGAGCCTCCCATTTAACATGGCTAATTGAGATCTTTCAGGCAGTTGTTACTGAAAGCACTTTCTCCCCTGTGAGCAGAGGCCCTTCGGGAAGAAGCCTAGAGGCCTGTCTTTTTATCATCAGGGATGGGTAAGGGGGCAACAGCACCTCACTTCCCTGGAGTCGCAGGGGAGCCGGCCCTTGGGTGGTTTCTTCACTGCCTTCTGTCAGTTGAGGGAAACGCTCCGTATGGCCCTTGGCCTTGAATGATGCGGGGCCTCCCCTGCAGCCTCTGCAGGTGGGAGGGGACAACCATGGCCAGGACTCTGCCTCCCCTGCCCAGTAAAGCCTGTCAGTGAGCCCACCTGCTGGGCACTCCTCCAAAGGTGTGCTCCCAGCCTGCTGCTCAGGCCTGGAGGCCGAGGGTATGTTTGAATGAAGGTGCAGTGCCACCCACCTCCCTTTACCCCCCTCCTCTCTAGGACTGGTGGGTCTGCGGTGGTCTCTGTTCCGCCTCCTGCAGCAGTGCGCTCACTGGTAGTTGTGTGTAGGGTCTGGAGGCAGAAGGGGAGGGCAGATGCCTGGGTGGTGCTCACTAACCAGCGGTCCCGTTGGTGCCCTCCTGGTGGCTTTGACCCTCTGCCCCCAGCCTGTCCCCTGGGCCAGTGCATCAGGGCATGGGTAGCTGCCTCTGTGAGCTTGGAGTCAGATGGCAGCTTCCCTGGAATCCCTGGGCTACAGGTGACGGAAATGCTGTGTCTACTTCCAGCAGGTGCAGGAATGAAGGGTGGATGTTGCCACTACGGGCCCTGGGTGTCAGTAGTCAACGGACAGATGCTGATGTCCTGCGAGGCCTGTGGGGCCCTGGAAAGGGAGAGCAGTATTCAAGATCTGGTCCGTGGTGTGCGCCTCTACGGCTTCCCCTGCCCTGCGAAGGAAATAGAATCAGAATCGAAAGGGTCGGGAGACAGTGCCATCCCTTCCGGTGGACAGGGTCTGATTCTGGTTGCCCACCGTGCGGTTCCTGTGCAAATGGGGGTTGGAAATGGCTTGTTTAGTGTCTTTTCAAGTTGGAAACAGGTTGTGGGAGGCAGTGGGACCTCAGTGTTGAGGGGATGAGAATGAGGTCCAGGGAGCTTCAGGGGGCAGGTGGGCTCATCTGCTCATTCCACTGATGGTAACTCCTGTTTACCCTTTCTGTGCCTTGTTTTTAGAATGAGGACAGTGGTAGGACCTCTGTCATAGGCTGTGTTTGGGGTTAATGTGATAACCTGGCATAGTGTCATAATTGATTATCTGTAGCCTTTTGACCAGGCACTTGATCCCAGTACAGGGATCCGAACCAATGACATTATGTACTGTAATACAATAAGTACATCCTTCATCATGGAAGTTCTCACTAAAGCAAAGTTATTTTACTGTGCTGTGGTAATTGGTATTTGTAAGTGCCCCAGAGCACCATGAGACAGAAAGTTGCCCCTGTGTTGTCTAAGGAAGAAAAAAATATGCTGCTGGTGCATCAGTGGTTTGCACATTTTACGTTCTTAGAGTCTTTGAAAATTGGACACATGCCAAACACACAGTGGTGGGACCACGGGGCAGGAGCCAGCCCCTCCCAAGGATACTGCACGTGTGTAAGTTTGGGGGCTATTTTGAAACCCACGTTTCACGTTTTCTGCAGTCATGTTTGATAATTCGTGTTTTCTGCAGGTGGGTCTCATTGACTTCATCTCCACCGTCTGTAGTGCCGGTGTCCCAGTCTCATGTGCATTCTCCATTGGTGGCGGCTGCCCCTCGTGCTGGGGGGAAGGGGCGAGAAGCTCAGGCTGGACACAGCGGGAAAGAGCTCTGGTTGATTAGCAATGTCTGCCCTGAGGACAGGAGTGGGAGCAGGTGGCCCAGTCCAGGCACTGGCTTAACCACCTGGTAATGCCTAACCAGCTGTCAGTAAGCCAGGGCTCCTTCCTCTCACAGTGTGGCCAGCTCCTAGGAATTGATCCTAGTAAGTGTCCACACTGTGTGTCAAGGTTGTACTGTGGCCCTGCTTGTGGTAGCACAAGACCAGGATCAATTTAAATGTCTGTCAGAGAGGCTAACTGGATACCACATTTTGTCATGTTGTGGAATTCTCTGGAGCAAACGAAACAGTGAGGTGGGATCATTATGTGCCAATATAGGACAGTCTCCCAGACATGATAGGAAAGGGACCGATATGGACCAACAATGTTTGGACATGTGTCCAAAGGGCGAGGGGAATGCCCACACTCTGTGTAAGATGCTTCCAGAAGGAGCTGAGGCTGGCTAGCAGTAGTGGCTGGTGGAAGGAGTTGTAGGAGCCAGAGGAGCAGGGATGGGAGGGGCACGAGGCTCCCCCTTCATCAGGGACTGCCTGAACATTTCACTGCATTTAAACAAAAAACAACCAGTCTTTGTTAATTTAAAACAACCACCACAATGATGCTGTGGAAGGGTCTTTCTGCGCAGTGCGGGTGACCTGAGCTCCTTCGGCACTGAGCCTCAGAACTCCCAGGCTGCCTCTGTGCCCCCTTCCCAGGGCCCCACTCAGTTTATTGTGGGAGAGGTGCAGCTCCCCTTTCAGAGATCCTTACCCAGATTTCTCCCTGGAGACCCCAACCCTGTCCCTCACTCTCTTTGTGGGCTCTGGGACCCCCCACCCTTTCCTACACCTATTCTTTACCTCTCATCCTCATTCCCTCACCTACCCAATCAGGGCCCCATGTGGCTTCGGCAGCCCCAGACCCCATTCCCAGTGCCCAGCTGTGCCTCCACACCTGTGAGCTCTCAGTGCCAGGCAGCACCGGTGACTACCAGGTTCAGTTCATTTGAATGCCCTGTGCCCTGTGTGGTAGATTGCTGCAGTAACAGTGCCCAAGAACTGCCCAGCTCCCATGCCCAAAGGTTTCACTCCCACGTGGATGCTGGGTTTGGCCTGTGGCTGGCTCTGGCCACTGGGCCATCAACAAACATGGCACAGCAGAGATTTGATAAGCACTTTCATTGGGGCTGCCCTCTAGGAGCCTGAGACCACCAGGATGACCACATGGAGCAGGAAGCCCAGGTGTTCTGTGGTGACGCCAGAAGAGACCAGCAGAAGACCCACCCAGCCAGCCCAAATCGTGAAAATTGGGGCTGCCCTCTAGGAGCCTGAGACCACCAGGATGACCACATGGAGCAGGAAGCCCAGGCGTTCTGTGGTGACGCCAGAAGAGACCAGCAGAAGACCCACCCAGCCAGCCCAAATCGTGAAAACTAAGAAATCATGGAGTGTCGGGATGTTTGTTGCACAGCAGTGGGTCTGGTCAGCTCAGGCTGTGGTTGAGAAAATCACCCTCACTTTGCTGGGCACAGGACTCCTGATCCCCCAGCTGCCCTGTGGCTTCCTCTCTTTGACACCCACACCCTCTTCCTGGAATTTGTCTCCATTCCTGGACATCCCCTGCTCTGTCATGTCTTCGCACATGCTGTGCCCTCTGTCCGGGCTGCCTTTTCCCCTACATTCACCTGTATGTAGCCTCCTGGGGCCCCTGCTGCCAAGGTCACAGTCCATATTCTCCTGCCTTGCAGCACTGAGCAGATGCATGCCCATGCCGGTCTCTACTTGGCTCTGGCCACCCAGACCTCCACTGTGAGCAGAGTCGAGTCTTGTCACCTGCAGTCACCAGGCCTAGGATCAGTGAGTCAGAGAAGCATGGTCAGAGGAGGGTCTCACTATCATGCACTGTCGTGCCCCTTGATGCCAAGCCGCAGCTCCTCTAGGTGGTATTGCCAGCTTCCCGGCTCTCTGCCCCCAGCATCCTCACCTCAAGAGACCCCACCTGGGCCACACCTGGCACTCAGGTTTCAGCCCCCCAAGAAACTTCAATCACTGCTTTCTGAGTGACACAGGTTCATTCACCCCTGAACCTGTAGAAAAACAGCCTCCCCAAGAGGGTGAAGTGTGAGGGACGTGCCTTCTGATGCAGAAAAATACAAAACTGCAAGTCAGGGAGCTTGGAAGCACTGTGTCCACAGAAGACAGCAAGGAATACCTTGGGAAGGAGATTGTAGTGGATTGAATTATGTCCTCCCAAAACCCACTGAAGCCTGAATTGTGACCCCAAGTTTTATGTATTAGAAACGTGGCCCCCACTGTGACTGTTAAGAGGGTGGGAAATCCTATTCTGGTAATTGAAAGGTGGAGCCTTGAAGAGGTGATTAGATTGTAGGATCGTGCAATAGTGAATGGATTAAAAATGGTGTCAGGGGCATGGGTCTGAGGGCTTTAAAAGGAGAGGAGAGTCTCTCTCTCTCTGCTCTGCCATTTTCGCAATGTGATACCCTGCTGTCACTGAAGTCATCACCAAAGAAAGCCTTCACCAGCTGTGTTCCTTGGACTTTGGACTTCCTAGCCTCTGAAACTGTAAGCAATAAGTTTTGTTTTCTTATAAATTACCCAGTTCCAGTTGGACTTTGGACTTCCTAGCCTCTGAAACTGTAAGCAATAAGTTTTGTTTTCTTATAAATTACCCAGTTCCAGGTATTTTGTTAAAAGCAACAGAAACGGACTAATACAGAGATCATCACTTCTCCAGCCAGAGTAAATGGTTTATTTTTCAGCTTTGTATTCTGGGCACATACCAGGTAGAGGGAAGAGTCCGAGGGGCTCCTGGACCATCAGCAGCCCAGGCAACCCCAGACTCATTTCAGGCCTCTTTAAAATCGCTTTTTGAATGATAGCATGAATACAGGCTTATCTTAGAAGTTTTCATAAGCACAAATGCATAAGAAAATAAAAGTGTGTGACCATAGCCTCCGACCCAGAGAGTACTTCGACTACCTTTAGTGCATTTATTTCCCTTCTGTCACTCGTTTTGTTTCTGGGTTTTGTGTTTGTCAAAACCACGCCTGCACATGAAGAGTCAAAACGTGCTGTGGGGCTTGTGTTCAGTGGCGGGGCAATTCTTCCAGCCCACGCCCAGTTCCCACCTCCCCAGAGCACCCTCTGTCCCTTCTCACCACTAAACATCAGGGCTGCTTCTGGACAGTTCAGGTCTGTTTACCTCCCATGATGACCGTGGAGAATGAGGGTTTTGCTATTTTGCACCCCTCCCCCATCCCACACCTGCATCCCATCCCCCAGATGGCTTCCTGGTGTCTGGGATAAGACCTGCCTCTGGGGCTGACATTGTGAGGATGTAAACTGTGCAGGGCCATGTGACCACGTTTCCTCCCCAGCTGCTTGTTCTCCCTGGAGTCGGTCCTTGTCCCTCTTTCTTTTCAATCATTTGTTGCTGGCTGATCTTTTTCAGCCACGAAGCCTCCTCGGCTCAGGTTTCTTTCAGGTTCATTCTTGTGGGGCCACTCTCCTTGGGCCTCCCTCCCCTGTTATCCCAGATGGCTCTGGCTTCTCTCCCGTCAGGTCTCAGGTGTTCCCCTTGTGGGCTTTTTCCCCTCGTTTTGGTGGAGCACATCCTTTCACAGCTTGCAGAGAACAGGTGTATAGGGCGTGCACCTTTAAAACGAATTCCTGTATTCCCTTCACCTGGATTCCCCAAACGTCCACATGGTGCCTTGTTTGCTCTCCTCTCCCACCCTGTGTATACATATTATTTTTGCCTGAACCGTTAGAGAATGAGCTGTAGACATGATGCCCCTTTACTCCCAAATACTCAAGCATGACTTTCCTAGCAACAAGGACTTTTTAACCACAGACCACAATCCAAACCAGGGAGGTCGTGCTGAAATAGCACTGCGGTCTGATGTGCAGGCCTCATTCAGACTTCCCTGGTTGTTCCAATGATGTTTTTTATGGGTCGTTAGTGTCCTTTATAGGACGTTACTGAAAGAAAATCCTGGATCATGTCTGTTAGTCTCCCTTAACAGGAAACTGTTTTCTTTCATGACGTTGGCATTTTTTAAGAATACCAGCCAGTTATAAGGTGCCCCTCGATTTGGGTACAAGGAACATTTTCCTAAAGTGTGGGTCAGAATGTGCATTCATTCTACCTTCCCATTTGGTTGGTGTTTTAGCTGACTAGAATTCCTAGCAGAAGTCTCCCTCAGGATCAGACTGTCGCTCCTCCAGAAGTCTCCTCAGTTAGGTCATTAGTCTGCCAGAAGTCTCCCTCAAGGTTAGGTCATCTCTCATCTAGAAGTCTCCCTCAGGGTTAGGTTATCTCTCCTCTAGAAGTCTCTCCTGGGGTTAGGTCATCTATGGAAGTCTCTCCTGGGGTTGGGTCATCTCTGGAAGTCTCTCTTGGGGTTAGGTCATCTATGGAAGTCTCTCCTGGGGTTAGGTCATCTCTCCTCTAGAAGTCTCTCGGGGTTAGGTCATCTGCCCTCCAGAAGTCTCCTCAGTTAGGTCGTTAATCTGCTGGAAGTCTCCTTCAGGGTTAGGTTCTTTCTCCTCAGTAGGTCTCCCTCAGTAACGGGTCATCCCTCCTGCCAACTGTCAGTCCTGCGTGGAGAAGGTTAGTGCTATTGAGATTCACTACCCTTTACATGAAATCTGGTTTTTCTCTCCTGTCATTTTTAGGATCTTTCTTCGTCCCAGTATTTTTTGCCAAATTGGTCCCCTGAGGTACTTTCAATGTGGAAGCATGCTCTTCAGCTCTGAGAAAACGTCTTAAGTCATTTTTTTGGATAATTTCTGCCCTGTGTTTTCTTTCCAGAAACAGACACTTCCTGGAGGAGGAGATTGCTTGCCCACTTGGATTGTTCTAATTTCATTGTCTTTTCTGTTCTGTCTCAGTTTTTTGTGCTGCTTTCTAGGGGTTTCCTTAACTTTATATTCCAACCCTTCCCTCTGCTGGGCTTTTTGTTTTGGCCAACGTATTTTTAATTCCCAAGAGCTCTTTTTTGCTCCCTCTGTTGTTTTTAAATAGCATCCTAATCTTTTTCATGGATACAATAACTTCTTTTTGTTTTTCTGAGGCTATAAATGATAGTTTTCTGTTTGTTTGTTTTTTAAGTTTCCTTCTTGCATAGTCTTTCTCTTTCAGGCTTTGGCCTTTGTCTCTCATGACAGGCTTCCCTCGCACGCGGCTGCTGCTTCACATTGCCTGCAGTGACGGGCTGGCATGGGGGCACCGTGTGCTTGGCCCGGCCAGCGTGTGTTCTGTGGGCTTCGCTTTTCAGTGCTCTCGGCCTTCAGTGTCTGAGCATCTTCCCTCCTAGGCTGGTCACTTTCCCTGGATCCCCCCGCTCCAATCCCCTGATCCTTATCTCCTGCCAGCAGGGCCTGGTGACCGGGGGAGGATCCCAGAATCCCAATATTCCTGAGCCTGTGGGGCCTCCGCAGCGTGGCTCAACGTCCAGCTGGTTTTCGATCTGGCGCCCCAGGGTCTGCCAGTGGTTATCACTCGTCCGTTTGCTCTCCACTTCTGAAATCCTGTGGCCACTGTCTCATGCCCTGTTCTCTTTGTCCTTTTTTTTTTTTTTTTTTTTTTGGTAAGGGGATTGCAACCCTTGCCTTGGTGTCGCCCGCACTGCACTCAGCCAGTGAGCGCACCAGCCATCCCTATATAGGATCCGAACCCATGGCGGGAGCGCCGCTGTGCTCCCAGCGCCGCACTCGCCCGAGTGAGCCACGGGGTCAGCCCCTCTTTGTCCTTCTGAGTTTTTGTCTTTTCATCCCCTACTCGCCAGGTACATCTGAGGGCTTGGAGTGTTACGCTTCTCTGTGTAACGGAGATGCAAAACAGTATTACTCAAAAGAACATGATGCAATGGGAAGCCCAAAAGGACTGCACCTCAGGAACTCCTCTGTTAGAAGGAAAAAACTGGGTACAGCCCTGATTCAAAGTTAGCTTCTGTTTTTATTGTAAAGACAAGGAAGTTTCACAAGAAAAATCAGTTGATTCAGTCATTTTAAAAAAGGACACAAAGACATGGGCAGTGTGGCAAAAGTTATCTATGGCTAAGTATACCTTAAACAATGGAAACTAGTAACATCAGTAAAATTAACAATGTGACATCCCAAAGTACAATTTGTGAAAAGCTAAGTTGGTCAAACTGAGATCATTATCTAAAATATAACCTCTCCTCAAATGATTTAAGCAAAAGTTACATTCTTATGATTAAATCTAAGTATAATTGTCTCTAAAGTTTCCACCATAAAACAGCTTGCCCTTAGCAAACATTTTTTCACATTTTTCACTACAGCAATTCTTTAAAATCTCTTAACAGGATTGGTATGAAAACCACCTATTAGCTCTAAAATCATTGAAGTATACAATCCCATACCTAAGCAGTGATTAGAGTTGATTAGATGGGCTGTTGCCACGTTATCTGTGGGCTTTTGCCTCCTGGCTGGAGCCTTTTGCCTCATACATGCATTACCTAAAAAACCTATTCTAAAAATCAAATGAGAATCAACATATATACTTAATTAGAATTGATTAAATGGGCTTTTGCCACACTACGTGCATTACCTAAAAACCCTATTCTAAAAATTAAGTAAAAACCAGGATTTCTAATCCTCTGCATTGGAGTTCAGCATGTGTGTCCAGTCGCCACCTTTCACTCAGTGTCCTGTCCTTTTTCTGTGAATGTTTTTAACTTACGTGAGATAGTACCCTGTATTCTGCTTTTTAAAAACATGATAGTACAATATTTCTGGTGCTTATAAACACTACGAAACATCGTAATGGCTGGTTAACATCCCATCTTACGGTTATACTGTAACTTGCTTAAGTCACCTCATCATTGGCCATCTAGTGCCCCCCGCTTCGTTGGGCTACCGTGAATGATGTGGGAATGAACATCCTGTGCATGACCCGTGTTAGGTGTGTCATTTGTGTCCTTGGAGAGGATGGCTGCCTGGGAGTCAGAAGAGGGGGAAGCCGGAAATCTTTCCCAAGTGGAATCAGAGGGAAGGGAAGAAAGCCTCTCGTAGTGGTTTCCCTTCGCTCAGTTCATTCGGAGGGATGCCCTCACCTGGCTTTACGGGCAGTGCTGGCCGGCAGCGCCCCCTGGTGGCACCCTGCCTCAGGCCAGCTCCTCTGCCCAGCCAGGAATCGCTGAGCATGGGGCATCTTGTCCACAATTGGGAGAAAAACGGCAAAGAGCAGAGAGGAAGAAGTTGGAACTTCAAAAAAAAAAAAAAAAAAAAAAAAAAGAAGAAAAATAGTCCAAGAGAAACCAACCCTGAAGTGAAAGAGACTGAGGGGCAGAGAAGGAAGCTGAGTTGAGGGCAGTCACTCAGCTGGGGCTGCAGGTCTAGACTCTGTCCGCCAGGTGGCATGGCCAAGCTCTTTAGCCTTAGATTCCCACCCATGGACAGGTTTGGGCTTGGGGCTCAGTAGGAGCTGGAACCCAGGGTAAGGTGGCAGTTACACACCTATGTTGCAGGGTTGAGGGACAGTCGGGTGGGCAGAGGGGGTGGTGGCAGGCAGGTGGGCCCCTACTCCTCCTCGCTGCCAGTGCTGCACCTGCCCCATGGGCCTGTAGAGGTACAACCCAGTAACCTCCCAGGGCTGGGATGACCCGGCCTGTTTTGGTGGAGATGAGAGGCACAGATTTTTCCTTTTCAGGGAAAGCAGCAGTGTGGTGGGCTCAGTCCTTTCCCCTCTCTCCAGACACTTCTCTATCTTGTCACATCCAGGTGGACCATGGTTCACACTGTACCTGCCTGGCCATCCTGGGTGCTGACGGCAACTCTGGGCCTGCTGTCCTGCTGCAGTTCTCATGGCCATCCTCTCTTGGTTCCCTCCCATACCCTCCCTCCTCTGTCTCCCCAGGCCACTAGTGCTGCCCCTCTGGCCATCATGGAAGAGGTGGTTCTCCTGTGCCTCACTTACCCACAAGCCCTCTGTGGCTCACACTGCCCACAGCATCTTAGTGTGAGATTGGGGGGCCGGCCATCCAGCCCTGGCCTCCTGTCCCTCTTCTGCCCCCACCCATTTGGTATCAGCCACTTGACCCAGCACATCCCAGAGCGTGTGTGGGCATCCCCCAAAAGTCCTGGGGCTGCTGGGTTTCGGAAAGGTGTGGAATTCTGGAGGCTCGGTAGCACATTAAGAAGGCGCTTTGGGAGGAAGCAGTGTAACTGTGAGCCCAGCTTAGGGCTTCCTAGACACTGCCGGGCACATATGTTGCCTGGTCAGGGACAGGCCTGACCATCTGCATTTCTGACAAGTTCCCAGCAGTGTAGAGGCTGTGGAGTGCAGACCATGCTGGAAGGAGCAAGAGTCTGGCATTCCCAGCATCATGGACCAGGAACTTGTGTTTTGCATTGTGCCACAGTTCTGGGAGCATGTGGCACCCCCTCAGAGAAACCTGGCCCAGCTCAGGTGTGCCCATGTCTGGCCATCTGTCTGCGTCACTTGAGATGGGTCTCAAATCTGGGTTTTAGAACGTGGTCCTATACTTATACATATAGACACATTATGTGTAAAACAGACAAAAGGCTGATAAAACAGTGCTGGCCCTCCCTGTGTGGCATGCAGGCTGATTCCTTCTGTTCCTCATTCCATTTTAGCACATGGTTGGTGGCACCACGGAGGAGACAGGGCTGCAGTTGTCAGCCTCAGGTCCAGGTCACGCACTGTTCCTCAGCCTTGTCTGAATTTCCTGCCCCACAGCGGGGTACATGCAGTTCCTTCTACCAGCGGTGCTATCCCCAGTCCTCCCAGATGCATTTCCTTCCCTCATCCCGGCCCAGGGTGCTCGAAGTCCCTGTAGGAGGTCCTCCTGGTGCTCTGCAGGGACAGGAGCTGCCTCCCCTGGGGAATGCCTGGCATCCCTGTCTGATCCTGTGGGGGCTGCCTACCTCTGTCCAACCCTGTATAGTTGTGATTTGAGGGTCTATCACACCTTCCAGCTGGGGGCTCTCAGACCTCATGTGGGTATTCCTCAAGGTCCTGGCATCCTTGCTGTAGACTCTTGGCTGACTTTGCTGGACAGATCCACCGTGGTCCAGGGCCCTGGAAGCTAGAGGGTCTTGCAGGCTGTGGGGCCTGGCGACAGGGGCTGAGCCTCTGGGGTGAGGTAACCTGGGAATCTGCCCTTCAGATTGTTGGCAATTGCCCCTGGTGCATCAAGGGTGCAGTAAATGCTTGGTTCCTGGTGGCTGATGTTGTCTGTGACAAAACAATCTTTCACATAAAAAAACAGACCTGTAATGCAGTTATTACTGGTCGGTTAGTTCACTTGGTTTGAATGTGATGCTAATAATACCTAGGTCAAGAATTCAGATCCCGGGCCGGCCCGGTGGCGCACTGCTACAGTACACCACTTGGGAGCGTGGTGGTGCTCCCGCCAAGGGTTCGGATCCCACATACAGACCGGCCGCTCACTGGCTGAGCGAGGTGCGGACGCAACACCGAGGGTTGTGATCCCGTTGCTGGTCCCGGTCCGGTACGGGCGTGACACTGAGGGTTGCGATCCGTTGCCAGTCACGAAAAAAAACAAAAAGGAAAAAAAAAGAATTCAGATCCCTATACCAGCCAGTCACAAAAAAAAAAAAAAAAAAAAAAAAAAGGTTAATAATGACAGTTATTGCTGTAAGTTCTATTAGCCCAACAGCAAGTACATTCCTGTTCATGTCTGTCTCCTCCAGATGCTAGACGAGAACCACCACCTGATCCAATGCATCCTGGACTACCAGAGCAAAGGCAAGACGGCCGAGTGCACCCAGTAAGTCAGCCGTGCCCTGGGCCCGGACCCCCAGCACAAGCAGAAGACTGCACTTTTGCCAAATGCTGAGAAAGCTTCCTCGGGGAGGGCGGGGTGGTACAGAGCAGGGTGTGTCCCAGTCCAAGAACTGAGGTTGGATATGGCCCTGAGAGGCACCCAGGGATAGCATCCTTCCCTCCACATCACTCCCGCAGAGAAAGGTGGGCAGCGTTGCCTGTTGGGTGGTGGCAGAGCGAAGGGAGCAGCAGAGTACAAGGAGGGAGGACTGTCAGAGGGCCGAGGCTGGCCACTGCGGTCAGCTCCGTGGCCAGTAGCAGACATGCCAGGGGACAGTGATCTCCTCCTGGTGGAACCTGCACTACCCCCTCAGAGCCTGACACAAAGTAGATATCTACAGGCTGACTTTCATCTTACCTAGAGAAAGGAGGTGTAAGGGCCTCAGAGCCTCCAGGTGTGAGGTATGTGAGGGCCTCAGAGCCTCCAGGTGCGAGGTGTGTGAGGGGCCTCAGACCCCCTGGGTGTTACCTGTGTTAGGGGCTCACCCTAACACAACCAGGTGTGTTTCCATGTGGTAGTGTGCTTTTCTACTTTTTTTTAGGGCTTCTGTTGCTGTGGAGTGGTTAGGCCACTTCCTGGCTAACCAAAGAAGGGCTTATGTCCCTTGGTCTTCCCTTCTCTGTCACCTTCAGGCCCTTGCCTCCTCCCCTCTCCATTCTCTGAACAGACCCAGTGCCACCTTCCTCTGGGCCACCACCTCAGGGTCTTTCTAGCTTTTTTTTTTTTTTTTTTTCCTTTTTGTCTTTTTTCGTGTCCGGCAACGGATCGCAACCCTCAGTGTCACGCCCGTACCGGACCGGGACCAGCAACAGGATCACAACCCTCGGTGTTGCACCCGCACCTCGCTCAGCCAGTGAGCGGGAACCGGTCTGTATGTGGGATCCAAACCCTCGGCGGGAGCGCCGCCACGCTCCCAAGTGGCGCACTGTAGCAGTGCACCACCAGGCCGGCCCCTAGCTTTTTTGTTATAGGATGAGAGCTTGCTGGGCACTTGTGCCCCTTCCCGGACCACAGAGTGCTGCCTCCTGCCTCTGTCTAGCTTTTTTGTTATAGGGTGAGAGCTTGCTGGGCACTTGTGCCCCTTCCCGGACCACAGAGTGCTGCCTCCTGCCTCTGTTGCCAGCTGGCAGCCTGGCCTTGTCTCCAGCCAGATGGTGCTTGGTTGGACATCGAGGCTGTGTTGTTAAACTTAACTTCTGCTTCAGATCGGCCTGGGGGCGCAGAGGTTTTGTCATCCCCATCTCATCGTCTGCCACTCATCTGCAGGTACCAGCAGATCCTGCACCGGAACCTGGTGTACCTGGCCACCATAGCGGACTCCAACCAGAACATGCAGTCCTTGCTCCCTGCTGTGAGTACCCACAAATACGGGGGTGGGGGGGCTCCTGTGCTTACCCAGTGAGGAGTCAGACACTGCCTAAAGTCAGAGTTCAGAGCAGGTCATCTCAAATAGCAAAAGTGACTGATAGAGAAACCAAAAATACCACTAGTGCCATCAGAAACTGGGGGCGTGGGGGATGGTGATCTAATCCTTTCCATAATAAGAAAGCTTCTGAGGTAGATGGGTCAAAATTGTGGCTTTGGCTTCTCTAGCAAAGGGAGGTGGTTCTGGAAGAACCAAAGGGAGGAATGGTGGAAGCATTTGTCCAGGTGGAGAGTGGGGAACAGTGGGATGGGGATTCCTGTTGGTTTCCCTGGTGGCCCTTCTGAATAACCTGAGCAGTTACAAACCGCACGTGCACTGCTGTGATGAAAAAACAGCTGAAAAGAAAAAATGCTCGGGGTAGCATATCCTTCAAATGTTAGTGTAAATATTTTATTTTGTTTGACTTTTTAAAATGCATTTTCCCCAAATTATTACTGTGAAGGCAAGGTCCTATGGCTTGGGCCTCCTCTGTGCTGAGCAGGAAAGCACAGCCCTGAGAAGGCCAGCCCGGAGCTGACCACAGCTAGCAGCAAGGTTCCAGAACAAATGTGTCACCAGCAATGGTGTCCACCTCTTAAAGCCCCTTAGTTCCCATGGAGAGTGGTGACGTTATAAATGCCAGGATGCGTTTTGCAAGTAAAAATGTTAAACCAACCCTGATTGGCCTATCAAATCAGGGTTCTTTACCCTGTAGATATCAGGTCTTGCTGGAATCTTCATTTTTCTTGTCCAAGTATAGATAGCATCTGTGTGCAAACCTTTGGGGCTGCTGTTTAATCTAGATCTGGAGGTTGAGGTGCTGGCAGGTTGCTTGTAAGCAGTCTCCCTGCTGCATCCTGTGATCAGAGGTGGACTTGGGAAGATGGCAGATGGGAGGAGAGTGGGGCACACACAATAGGGGCACAGGAAACAGCAGAGTGAGCCAGCTTGTGCAGAGGCCCTGGGGCACAGAGGGATACGGGCAAGGAGCACAGAGATGCCTGGCCAGCTGAGAATGGGGTGGGCACAACCTTGTGGGTTCCGTGTTATCCCAGGAAAAGTGTACCCAGCTTTTAACATCCAAGTATGTATTGATGAACTTGGTACTCATTTAAGTTCTGAATGTTTCACGGACCACTTGCTGTGTAATCTCCATCTTGGCCTGAAATGTTCAGGCTTGGTAATTGGCAATCAGCCTGCTGAGTGTCACTGTAGCTGTCAATTACAGACATTTACCAGGTGGCCATGAAATGCAGTAGCAAATCTTGTGGGTCCCCTAATCCCTGCAGTGGCTTGTGGCAGTGGTTGTCTGTGAGTTAACTGTCCTCGCTGAAACCTTCCTCTTGCCCGCAGCCACCAACCCAGAACATGAACCTGGGCCCCGGAGCACTGACTCAGAGCAGTTCTAGCCAGGGCCTGCACTCCCAGGGCAGCCTCAGTGATGCCATCAGCACGGGCCTGCCCCCGTCCTCCCTCATGCAGGGCCAGATCGGCAATGGTGAGCAGGTTTTGGGGTGGGTGGGTAGTTCCTGGCTCCAAAGTCACCAAGACAGCTCTTGGGTGACGGGCTGCCACCCCCAGGGCTGGGTGCAGGCAGCCCTTCTCCTGGGGTCCTGGCTGAGGTTGGCTTCTGAAGTGTGCACAGTAGGGTTAATATGCAGAGGGAATAAAACCCTTACTGCAGATCCCCTGCTCTGTCTGATACTCAACTTATGGCCACTTCACATGGAAAATATGGGATTCCATGTGGGTCTTCTTATAAGAATGAAGCGTTGCTGTAAAGACAGAGAACTATTAATAACAGTTGGAAACTCTTAATAACAACATAACGATGTATATACAGTTAATCTGTACTTAGCGTGTATGTTTATTTGTTAACCACTTAATCGTTTGCTTCATTCATAGTGTTATTGACCATGGGTTAGCCTCCCTCCCCAGAATCACTTGAAGGAAACTCGGGGTGATTTCATCTTCACAGGTGGGGACCTGCCCCCCAGCACCTGACACCCCCTCTGCCACTTCTCTCGGCAGGTCCAAACCATGTGGCCATGCAGCAGACAGCACAGAGCACTCTGCCCACCACCTCCATGAGCATGTCAGGCAGTGGCCATGGCTCGGGGCCTGGCTACAGCCACTCAGGACCCACCTCGCAGAGTGTCCCTATGCAGGGGCAAGGCACCATTGGCAACTACGTGTCTCGGACCAACATCAACATGCAGTCCAACCCAGGTACCCCTGTTTCCATGCGACCCCGGGGAGCATGGGCCTGTTACTGAGACCCTTGGAGACATGTGCAGGTTTTATGTGTGGCCCCCGAGGGCCTGCTGTTCTACCGGGTGCTAGAGCAGGGGAGAGGATGAGTCGGTGCTGGCTGCCCTCCCTGGGAGCGTCCAGAGAGGCAGGGCTGGTGACCCACAGCGACTCCAGTCCTGCTGTGAGGGGGCTGGCTGTTGTCACAGAGGCCTGCAGGAGGCTGTGAAGATAGGGTGGCATATCTCTCAGGATAGCTCTGGGCTCACAGAGGCGGCGGTAAAGTCATTCCCATGCAGGGAGCAGCCTGGACAGACATGCAGGCGTGGGGGGGATGGAGGGCCACAGACACCAGGCCTAGGACTAGGACTTTCTCCAGAGCATCGAGCGTCCCTCGAGCTGGCTGCACGTTGGCGGCCACTGGCCACGTGGGTGGTCGCGGAAATGCTTGGGAAGGGGCAGGTCCCAGCTGTGAGGTCCATGAGTGTTAGCTACCTGCCGGATTTCAGAGGCTTACTATGAAAAACAGGGTGGCATAGTAGTTGCTTAATATCTCTTTATAACAGTCACATGTTAGGAATTTACTTTGGCTATATTGACTCAAATAAAATGTAGTATTAAAATTAAGTCCACCTGTTTCTTTTTACTTTCCAATGTGGTTACCCGAAACCTTAAAGTGTAGCTCGTGTCCTATCTCTGTGGGATGGTGCTGCTCTGGGGCTTCTGTAAGGATAGGCTAGTAGGCAGGAAACAGTGACCACCAGCATGAAAGGGCCACAGAGTCACAGAGATGGTCAGCAAGTGACAGTGTGACTCCTAAGACCAGCTTGAGGGACAAGGAGGACCAGGACTTGTGTTCCTGTGGGCGTGGGCTTGGCGCAGGAGCAGCTTGTCTGAGGCAGGGCGGAGAGGTGTTTCCGTGGCTGTGGGGACCCCTGGGTCCTCCTGACCAGCAGTTCCTTCTTCTGTTTCTGAATGTCGGCAAATTTTGAAACAGCTGGTGAAGGGCTGCAGTCTGACCATGCACTAGGGCATCATGTAGGTCATGTCATAGGAGGTGTGACTTGGAACCGAGCGTGGCATTCTCCTGGGGGAATGGTGGGAAAATAACAAGGGACTAGCCTGACAGGAGGTTGTTGGGTTGTGGGGCAGGGGAGGGAGAGCAAGGACCGCCTGCCCTGGAAGCTTCCTTGGGGTGATTGGGTCTCTGTCCTGCCATGCAGTGTCCATGATGCACCAGCAGGCGGCTACATCCCACTATAACTCGGCACAGGGTGGGAGCCAGCACTACCAGGGCCAGTCATCCATCGCCATGATGGGCCAGGGCGGCCAGGGGAACAGCATGATGGGACAGCGGCCCATGGCACCCTACCGGCCCTCCCAGCAAGGTAACACTGCAGGCACCCCAACCCTGGCACTGCGCACGGCTGACTTCAGCCCCTTGTTAAGTGGCAGTCCTTGCACACGTGTCCATGTTGAATGGGGCAGGGCCCATGTTGTACCCAGCGAGGCTGTTGGGGGTCCAGAGCCACTGTGGCGCCCTCTGTTCCCAGAGATGCTGATGGATGGGCGGCTGACTTCAGCCCCTTGTTAAGTGGCAGTCCTTGCACACGTGTCCATGTTGAATGGGGCAGGGCCCATGTTGTACCCAGCAAGGCTGTTGGGGGTCCAGAGCCACTGTGGCGCCCTCTGTTCCCAGAGATGCTGATGGATGGGCCAAGCTTTGGTCTGCTGTCCACGGGGAATCAGAATCAGTCTGCAGGCCTGGTGTTGGGGGCGGGGCTGGCTGGTGGTTGTTATAAGTGCTAAGTCAAGAGTATTTGGGGACTAGGGGTTGGAGGAGGAGAATGAGGACTGATAGTTGAGGTTGTCCTGTCCCCTTGGGTGACCCCATGAGGTGTTCTCGTATGGGCGATGCTACTTGGCGGGGACTTTTCTGTCAGGATAGAAGGTCTCTGCAGTAGCTGTCCTGTGTTGTGTCCCATCACAGGCTCTTCCCAGCAGTACCTGGGCCAGGAGGAGTACTACAGTGAGCAGTACAGCCACAGCCAGGGCGCCTCGGAGCCCATGAGCCAGCAGTACTACCCAGACGGTGAGGACGCGCAGCTGCTGCCTGGGAATGCTCCCGAGGCTGAGCAGCCGAAGGCACAGGAGATCCTGCTGTGAGCAGGTTGTCCCAGCTCTTCCTTGGTGTTCCCAGTTCAGACCTGCAGCCCCTGCAGCCGCTAGCACAGCCTCAGAGACCACCCTCTGCTTGCGCACCTCCAAGGGGGCACATGAGGGCTGGTCTGGTGGCGGTGCCTGGTCTCTGCAGCAAAGCTTCCAGCACATGCCTCGGCAGGCTCCTTGTCTCCCTTTTGTTAAAATCAGTAAGAATTTAAGGCTGGGATGTGCAGCCCCAAGCTAGAGACATATACAAATGTTTTAAAAAGATGGAGCTAGCCTCACCTGGTAGCAAGCCTGTGACTGGTAGCCCTGGCCTCCAGCAGCTCGGTCATGATTACTGGAGATTGTTTTCATGCTGTCACCTTTCAGCCATCTCCAAGGAGGCCCAGGATTTGTGGAGGTGGTATTTAAAGTATTAAGGGATGGGCCCTTCCGGAAGATGAAGGTGGGGCTCCCTGGAGGACATTAACTGGGGTGTGAGGTAGGGATGCATGGCCAGGTTAGGAAATCAGTGGTGGGTAGGTGGCAGAGACCAGCCACAGGTGGTGACACGCAGCAAAGGCCTCACGATGTGTCCCAGATATGCCCAGGAGCCCGGCAGAAACACAAGGCATGCAGCAGTGTTGCTGCTGGGTCACCTAGAAGTCATTGACTGTCGTCGATCCCTTCATAAAACTGTCTCTTAACCTCACAAGAACTGTGTGAAGTAGGAATTGATACATTAGAGTATCAATTTTAGATTAGGAAAGCTGAGGCTCGGAGGTCAGGAGCATGGTCAGTCTGTGAGGACACAGGTCCATGCCCAGCTTCATCTTGTCTCTCCATCCTGGCGCTCAAGTGTCTCCCCCGGGACTTGGGCAGTCACAGGCCTCCGCTGACTGTGGGCCATCTCTGTTTCTTGTAGGGCATGGCGATTATGCTTACCAGCAGTCATCCTACACGGAGCAGAGCTACGACCGGTCATTCGAAGAGTCCACGCAGCACTACTATGAGGGGGGTAAGGCGCGAGGACCACGTGTTGTACTCCAGAGTGTAAGGGCCACACCTGGCAGAGTTAAGACAGCACAGTCAGGAGTGAGCAGTGCCTGCCTTCAGTAATTTCCACCTAAATCACTGTCAGGGAGTAGACACAGACACAGACCAACAGGCGTAGAGCTTTGTGAAATTGTGTTTCCTCTGGAAGCTGGAGAACACAGGCTTGCTGCGGGACCCTCCTTGCCTTGCATGTGTTCGTGAAACAGGAGCGGGTTCAGAGGGCCAAGTCAGAGGGGGGGCAAGCTCCAGCCAGTTCTGGCCTGTGAGCTGCTCTCAGCATCCTCAGTCGGGCTGTCAGTGGTTCCAAACCCAGTCGCATAGTGGGGACCAGGCACCCCAAAAGCCCTCCTGAGTTGGGCAGGTAATGCACATGGGGGGCGTGGCTGCATTGGGTGTGGCCCTGGTATCTCTCCAATCACCTGCTGGCTGGGTAGAGGGCGCCTTTGGCTGGGGGCTCATAGCCTTGTTGGCGTTGCTGGGCAGTGCTGCACTGGAGGCTGCCCATCGATGGAGGCTTTCCTAGCAGAAAGGCCTGGTCTGCAGCACTCGCACATTTCCATGGTGTAAATATGCCCACTCTGGCTGACATGAAGCCACCAATGGAACATCACAGAATGTAGAGTTGGAAGAGACACACACAGTCAGTTCCTGAGCGGGTGTCAGCTGGCCTCAGCCCCCGCAAGGTGAAAGTGGCCCCCAGGGAAGAGTAGGTGATCGACTCACAAGACTTTATGACTTCAGCTGCCTCAAATTCCAGGCTTCCCGGTCTGGAAGGCAGTGGTGGGAAAAATGTGAATGCTTCTAGTAGGTCTACTTGAGAGGAAAAAACACAATAAATATGAAACAGGTGACTCATAAATTCAACTTTCTTAGTGGCTTAAAAAAAAATTTGGGCGGGGGCTGTCCCGGCCTGTGGCTCATTTGGGAAAGTGTGGTGCTGATAACACCAAGGCCACAGGTTTGGATCCCTATATAGGGATGGCCGGTTAGCTCACTTGGGAGAGCGTGGTGCTGACAACACCAAGTCAAGGGTTAAGTTCCCCTTACTGGTCATCTTTTTTTAAATTTTTAAATTTTTTAAATTGTAGTTAAAAAAGTAACAAAATTTGCCATCTTAACCATCTCTAAGTGTGCTATTCAGTGGCACTAAGTGCATCACATTGATCAGTAGCCATCACCACCATCCATCTCCAAAGCTTTCTCATCCTCCCAAACTGAAACTCTGTCTCCATTAAACAACTCCTGGGCTTGTTGGTTACAGCACCACCTTGTAACACCAAGGTCAAGGGTTTGGTTCCCTGTGCTGGCCATCTCTCCTTCCCCAGCCCCTGGCAACCATCATTGTTTCTGTCTCCAAATTTGATGACTTTAGGGACCTCATATACGTGGAATCACAGTGAATTAGTCCATTTCTGTTGCTTATAACAAATACTCGGAACTGGGTACTTTATAAAGAAACAATATTTGTTGCTTACAGTTTCAGGCTAGGAAGTCCAGAGTCCAGGGAACACATCTGGTGAAGGCCTTCTTTGGTGGTAGCTTTATAGCAGCAGGGTGTCACAAGGCAAGAATGGTGGAGCAGAGGGAACTCCTCATGAGCTTTCCTTTTAAAGCCCTCAGAACCACACCCGCGACCACCATTAAACCATCAAATTAATCACCTCTTCAAGACTCCACCTTTCAGTTATACTAGGATTTCCTACCCTCAATAGTACAATAGGGATTAAGCTTCAGTGAGTTTGAGGGGGACATTCAATCCACTGCATTCTGCTCCTGATCCCCCAAAAACTCATGTCCTTTTCACATACAAATACATTTCATCCAAGTCTTAACTTGTTTGAACTCAAAAGTCCAAAGTCCTATCTGTGAAATCAGAAGTTATCTACTTCCAAGATACAATGGTGGGACAAACACAGGATACATATTCCTGTTTGAAAAGGGAGAAATAGGCCAAAAGAAAGGGGTAACAGGGGCCGGCCCGGTGGCGCACTGGATAAGTGCGCCGCTTGGGAAGTGCAGCGGCGCTCCCGCCCGAGGGTTTGGATCCCACGTACAGACCGGTTCCCGCTCACTGGCTGAGCGAGGCGCGGGAGCAGCACCGAGGGTTGCGATCCCGTTGCCAGTCCCCGTTCCGGTACGGGGGCAACACTGAGGGTTGCGATCCGTTGCCGGACACGGAAAAAGATAAAAGACAAAAAAAAAAAAAAAAAAAAAAAGGGGTAACAGATCCTAAGAGGAAGTCTGAAACCCAGCAGGGTAGGCATCATATCTCAAAATTGGCTAATCATATACCTTGACTCTGCTTGATGTCCTTTGCATGCTGGTGTGAGAGCTGAGTCCTCAGGTCCTCAGACAGCTCCACTCCTATGGCTTTCCTGGTCTTAGGCCGTATTTCAGCCTCTCGCAGGCTGGTATTGCACACTGGTAGCTCTACAATTCTGTGGTCTCCACAGTGGTCCTTCTCTCACAGCTCCACTAGGCATGGCCTTGGCGGGGTTTTTCTGCTGAAACTCCGATCCCACATTTCCTCTTGGCATTGCTCTAGCAAAAGTTCTGTGTGGTGACCCCACCCCTGCAGCAGATCTGTTCCTGGGTCCCCAGGCTTTTCCAACATCCTTTGAAATCGCTCTGAAGCCTCCACAGCTCTGGCATCCTGTGAACCTGCAAACTTAATACCACGTGGATGCTACCAAGGCTACTGGCTTATATATTCTAAAGCTGCAGGTCTAGCCACACCTAAGGCCAATTTAACCACAGCTGGAGCAGTGAAAGCAGCCAGGGTGCTGGTGTGGGGACCAGCAGCCCGAGGTGGCCCTGGGCAGAGAGCCCATGAAGGGCACCTCTGACCTGTTCCCCAAGACCATTCTGTCTCCCTAGGCCTCTGGCCCTTTAGTGGAATATGCAGCCTTAAAGATTTCTGAAATGTCTTCAAGGTCTTTTTCGCCTTCTCTTGATAATCCCTTCCTTTACTAATCTCTGTACTAATCTCTTTAGCAAATGGTTGCTGGGTTGCACCATTGCATTTTTCTCCTGCTTATGCTCCCTGCTTCTCTACCACATGGCCAGGCTGCAAATTTTCCAAATCTTTATGCTCTGCTTCTCTTTTAATTACATTCTGGCTTTATGTCATATATTTTCTGCCATAACTCAGCATAGGCTGTTGCAAGTAGCCATGCAGCTTCCTGAATGTTTTGCTGCTTAGAAATTTCTTACACCAGGGGCGGCCCAGTGGCGCACTCGGTAGAGTGCGGCGCTTGGGAGCGCAGCGGCGCTCCCACCGAGGGTTCAGATCCCATATAGAGACCAGTCCGCTCACTGGTTGAGCGCAGGGCGGGCGCGACACCGAGGGTTGCGATCCCGTTACCGGTCACGAAAAAAGACAAAAAAAGGAAAAAAAAAAAAAAAAGAAATTTCTTACACCAAATACTCAGGTTTAGGACCTTTAAGTTCCATTTTCCATAAAACTTGGGCATGAACAGAATGCAGCCAAGTTCTTTGCCAATTCATAGCAAGGATGGTATTTGCTCCAGTTTCCAGTAAACTCCTTATTTCTATATGAGATCTTCTTAGAGTGGTCTTTACAGTCCCTATTTCTGAGAGCATTCTGGTCACCACCATTTAAAGAGTCTCTAAGAAGTTCCAAACTTTCCCTCAGTTTTTTTTCTTCTGAGTCCTCCAAACTCCTCCAATCTTTGCCCAATACCCAGTTCAAAGCCACATCCTCATTTTCAAGTATTTGTTAAAAGCAATGCCCTACTTCTGGTACCAATTTTCTGTATTAGTCCATGCAGTGGATTGGATGTCCCCCAAACTCATTGAGGCTTGTTTCCTACTGTGACAGTGGTAAGAGGGTGGGAAATCCTATTGTGGTAATTGAAAGGTGGGGCCGTGAAGAAGTTATTAGATTATGAGGACTGTGCCCTCATGGATGGATTGATCCATTCACTGAGTAATAAGTTGATAGATTAGTGGTGGTCATGGGCTTGGTTCTGTTGGCTTTAAAAGGAGCCAACTGAGGGCTGGCCCATGGCTTACTTGGAAGAGTGTGGTGCTGATAACACCAAGGCCATGAGTTTGGATTCCTATATAGGGATGGCCGGTTAGCTCACTTGAGAGAGCGTGGTGCTGACAACACCAAGTCAGGTGTTAAGATCCCTTTACTGGTCATCTTTTAGAAATAAATAAATAAATAAAATGAAGGGAGCCAGCTGAGAAGATTAGCTCATTTTGCTCTACCATTCTACCGTGTGGGACCCCTGTGTTACTGCTAAGGAAGATCCACACCAGATGTCTCCCCTGGACTTTGGACTTCCCAGCCTCTGAATTTTTTTAAGCAATAAATTTTATTTTCTTACAAATTACCCAGTTTCAGGTATTTATGTTATAAGCATCAGAAACAGATTAATATGCACAGTATTTGTCCTTTTGTGTCTGACTTATTTAGCATAATGTCCTCAAGGTTCATGCAAGTTGTAGCAAGTGTCAGAATTTCCTTCCTTTTTTAAGGCTATTCCATTGTATATATAGACCACATTTTGTTTATCCATTTGTCTGTCTATGACACGGGTTGCTTCCATCTCTTGGCTATTCTTGAACAGTTCTGCTGTGAATGTGGGTATGCAAATATCTCTTCAAGGCCCACTGTCAATCCTTTGGGGATATACCCAGAAGTGGAATTGCTGGATCACGTGGTGATTCTATGTTTAATTTTTTGAGGAACTACCATACTGTTTTCCACCTAGCAATTTTGTTTTTTAGTTACATATGATATAACGTCATAAAACATCTGGAAATAGAGGGAAGATCACCGAGAAAGGCTGTGGTGCCATCTCCCTGCTGTGATCACTTCTCAGTGTCATCATAGTGGCTGTTCATGTTTGCAAGCATCATCCTTCTCTCACTAACATGGGCTCAGACCCCTCCTTCTTGTCCTGGGAGGCAGAGGATCTGGTTCCTGATACTCTCTGCCTGGCGCAGTCACTCGCCATGTAGAGACCCCGGCTTGCTGGGCCCATAAGGGCACCTCACCTGTTGGCCCCAGCTGTTCCTGCTGTAGGTGCAGTGGCCTAGCCCTGTCCCCCAGTGGGTTAGAAACCTACTGATGAATACAAAATTAGAGGGCTGCAACATCTGAACTGTCTCAAAGTAAAATTGTTTATAAGCACCTGGATGTTCATTATTATTTGCACGAACTGATATCTTAAATGTTGGCTGTTCTTCGTGAATATATAATATTTTTGTCCTGCCTCTTCACTTCCTATGTCTAAGACAATTTTCTGTGTTGCTCTCTGGTCTCCTTGTTATTACTGGGTGAAGCTCGGCTGTGGTCCCAGCCCCAGAGGCAGCTGCCTGTGAGCACTGCGCAGGGAGCTGGTCACCAGATACTGTCCTTCTCAAGTAAAACCTAAGCTTATTTTGTTTTCACTATTAAAAATAGGCATCAGTGGATGTCCTGTGTGTGTCATGTGGTAATCTCTTTAGGTGTTTCTTGAGGATAAGTTCCCTAAGGTGGGGCCCTGGGCCGAGGGGCCGGCATTGTGTTGGCCCTGAAGCACACTGCTCAGCTGTTTTTCGAGGGTCTGTGTTGTGGCGTGCATGTAAGAGGTTCAAAGGGTTTGGGGACCAACAGGAGAAAATCTGTGACTGTGAGAGGCAGGAGGACACAAGGTTTGTTGGGCAGCACTTGGACAAGTTCACATGTCAGGGGATGTCCCTCATAGTGCAAGTTCAGCAGAGGGGTGTGGGGCTCCCTTCCAGCAGGGGAGGAAGGCCACTGATGCCCCCTCTCCCCCAGGAGGGACTACGTGTCTGGTGACATTGACCATCAGTGTCTGGGTTGGAGAGCCCTGAAGGGCAGCATGGCTTGGGCCTTCTCACAACAGAGCCCTGTCAGAGAGGTTTTGCCAGCTACTTAAAGCGGGCGGTCTCTAAATGGCTACAGATGTGCTTTTTGGGCTACTTTTTAAAGAATTGGATGTGTAAAGATTTTGCTTCTCAGCTAACAGTTCTTAGCCTGCTGTGAAGAAATACCAGTGAACCAGCCATGTGTATGCATCTACCAGAACATCGTGTGGCACACTTTAAAGTATATTTTTACTTGCCAGTTATGCCTTAAAAAGCTGGGAGAAGGGCCAGCCCGGTGGCGCACTGGTGACTGCGCCGCTTGGGAGCGCGGTGGCGCTCCCGCCGAGGGTTCGGATCCCACATACAGACCGGTTCCCGCTCACTGGCTGAGTGAGGTGTGGGAACAACACCGAGGGTTGCGATCCCGTTGCCGGTCCCGGTCCGGTACGGGCGCGACACTGAGGGTTGCGATCCGTTGCCGGACACGAAAAAAGACAAAAAGGAAAAAAAAAAAAAGCTGGGAGAAAATTTTAAATAATAATAAAAAATTTTTAAAAGGCCGCCCAGCGGTACATACACAGGCTTTTCCACGGAACGTTCTTCGTTCAGTACTGTGGGGAACGAAGATCTGCCAGCAGGGCTGGCCCTCGTTCCCTGTCACCTCCTGGAACGCGGGAGGGCTTGGTCTTTTCCTCAGTGAGGTGCCCGAGTGCTGTCTGCCAGAGGCCATTGCTGATTTATTTGATAGGTGATTACCCCAGAGACACACTCAGGATGAGCTGCTCAGCCCATTTAATGCTGGACATACTTTTCTGCTCTCATTTTGGGTTATATAGTCTTTCCTTCCATAATTGATGTGAAGTTTACTAAAAAATTTAGTAACCTTTTAAGACAAGTATGGCACATGGCATGGTTTCCTCCTGAATTTAGAAGAGTTTTGTTTCATCTTCTTGTCAATTAGACTCTGACATGGGGAATACACATATGTATTTAACATGGTGTATGTCCCATGTGTACACAGCAGATGCTGTGGCATTACGAGGTCTTGTGTGGATGGGGGGGGAAGCCTGGGGGTGCTTTGCTTTGCAAAGACTGGGAGACATGTCACAGTCACCTTCAGATATGTAAGTGGCCTTTAGCACAGCAAAGCAGGGTTGAGTGGAAGTTATAAGGGTAGACTGAAGCCAGCATTCTAAAACAACTTTCCAAAATTATGTTTGTTCCACAGCAGAATGAGGACCTTGTGGGCCACAGGCAGCTGGTCCTGGAGTTGTTTGTGGGAGGTGGCATCTGGTGGGCACCCTGTGAATCCTATAAGACAAGAGGGTGGCAGTGCACAGAGGACCAGTAGCAGGAAGGGACTGGAGTGGAGCCAGCTGAGCCAGGTGGGGACAGCAGGGGACATGGGACCAATCGAGCCTGACAGGAGCATCAGGAACAGTCGGGGGCACCTGCATGATGCTCAGTGGGGGAGTGGCTGGAAGAGGGAGTTTACCATTCTGTTGCATCTGCATCTCGGTGAGGTCTGCAGTGGTGTAGACTGGACAGAGCCAGGGTCCATCAGGACGTGGTGGGGGGCTCTGCGGTGCTCCCTCTCCGCACTGGTGACTGCGCCGCTTGGGAGCGCGGTGGCGCTCCCGCCGAGGGTTCGGATCCCACATACAGACCNACACTGGTGACTGCGCCGCTTGGGAGCGCGGTGGCGCTCCCGCCGAGGGTTTGGATCCCACATACAGACCGG
>NW_007726725.1:420977-427283 GCF_000696425.1 Galeopterus variegatus
GGTGAGGTCTGCAGTGGTGTAGACTGGACAGAGCCAGGGTCCATCAGGACGTGGTGGGGGGCTCTGCGGTGCTCCCTCTCCCATGAGTTGCTAAAAGCCAGGCATGGAGCAGGATGTCTAGGATGTGCTTTTTGTGTAAAAATGAAGGGAAAATAAGACTGTGTTCACATTCTTGTGCCCACACATGCTGTAAACAAACGCTGGGGGTCGGCCCATGGTTCACTCGGGAGAGTGCGGTGCTGATAACACCAAGGCCACGGGTTTGGATCCCATATAGAGATGGCCGGTTAGCTCACTGGGTGAGCATGGTGCTGACACCACCAAGTCAAGGGTTAAGATCCCCTTACCAGTCATCTTTAAAAAAAAAAAAAAAACACTAGAAAAACACCTAAGAAACCAATACGAAATGGTTATGGGGTAGAAGATGGGATGGGGGGTCTGGGGGTCCAGACATCCAGGACAAGGATGGAAGCAGCCTCCTTCCCTGGACCTCTCAAAGGTGTGGGTCTGTTTGTTTTTACATTTCTGAATCATGTGAATATATTTGCCTATTCAGAAGCTAAATTTAAAAATACTGAACATTATTGGCTGTTACTTAAAATAGAATGCCCCCAACTTTATGGCTCTCCAACCATCCACACCTGCTGGACAGTTCTCTGTGTTGCTCTCTGGTCTCCTTGTTATTACTGGGTGAAGTTCGGCTGTGGTCCCAGCCCCGGAGGCAGCTGCCTGTGAGCACTGTGCAGGGAGCTGGTCACCAGATACTGTCCTTCTCAAGTTAAACCTAGGCTTATTTTACATCTGCAGAATGGGGTGATGACGATGCTTGGTGGCATTATGAGGGACCACACACTGGCCCGGAGTAAGGTTCTAGACGCCATAATAAATGTTTTTCTCATCAATAACTGACCCACCATCAGCTATAGTGAAAGTAAACACTGAGAGATCATGTGTGTGTTTGCACATGAAAACATACACCATCTATACTGGTTCTCAGTCCAGAACTTTATGGAGATATCTCCATTTCCTTGTGTTCTGTGTTTTAGGCTCTGTTTTTAGTGTCGTGTTTTCACCGTCTGTATGTGTTTGTTTACCTGGTTATCTTCCTTCATGGCCGAGTCCACAGCTGACCAGCTGCTCGAATATACTCACTTCAGAGCCATTGCTCTGGGCATGTTTCTACTGCACTAGGTTGAGGCAGCTGTAACAAAGGACCACAAACTGAGCAGCTTAAAACAGCACACGTTTATTCTTGTGCAGTTCTGGGGGCCAGAAGTCTGAGATCAAGGTGTCAGCAGGGCTGGTTCCTTCTGGGGGCTTGAGGGAGAGTGTTCCAGCTTCTCTCCCAGACTCTGGGGGCTCCAGCAGTCCTGGAGTTCTTTGGCTTGTAGAAGCATCACTCCAGTCTCTGGCTCCATCAGCACTTGGCCTCTTCCCTGTGTGTCTGTGTCCATGTTCTCCTCTTATAAGGACAGCAGTCCTTGGAATTGGGCCCACACTAATGACTTCATCCTAACTGACTACATCTACAAAGACCCTGTGTCCAGGCAAGGTCAGATTCACAGGTACTGGGGTTAGGACTTCAGCATATTTTTAGAGGGGGCACTGTTTGGCCCATAGTACTGGTATGAGTCTGTCTTAATTGTAGTATTAACCATTTCATTTTGGGGGGCTTTCCACTTGTGTTTTTATAAAATAAGAGAAAATGTAATATAGTCTGCCCTTATCCAAGGGGGATACATTCCAAGACCCCAGTGAATGTCTGAAAGCACAGATAATACTGAACCCTACATATGCTATGTTTTTCCTGTATATACATATCTATGATAAAGTTTCATTTATAAATTCGGCACAGTAAGAGATTAACAACCATAACTAATAATAAAATAGAACATTTATAACAATATACTGTAATAAAAGTTGGTGAATGTGGTCTCTCTTTTTCTCTCTCTAAATATGTCTTACTGTCCTGTGCTCACCCTTCTCGTGATGAAGGGACGGAGCAGAATTCATGAGATTTTTATCATGTTACTCAGAACAACACAATTTAAATTTTTATTTCTGGGATTTTCCACTTAGTATTTTCAGGCCACAGCTGACCGCGGGTGACTGACCCATGGAAAGTGAAGCTGCAGTGAGCAGGGACCACTGTACAGTGTTTGAGTCTTTGTGAAAAAGAACACACACTGAAGTGATAGACTTAGCCAATGGATTCACACGTGGGTAGCAGAATGAGCTGCCTTTGCTATCTGGAAATGAGCTCCATGTCTCCTTCACCCTCCAGGAAACTCCCAGTACAGCCAGCAGCAGGCCGGTTACCAGCAGGGCACGGCCCAGCAGCAGACGTACTCCCAGCAGCAGTACCCCAACCAGCAGAGCTACCCCGGGCAGCAGCAAGGCTATGGTAAGAGTGAAGGGGCATCTCCCCGGGCCCCCAGCACCCCACCTGCCCTGCACGTGGGCCACACGCACTGCAATGCTATCGTTCAGGCGAATGCCTAATAAACTCCAGAAAAGTTGCGAGGCTAGTACAGAGAGTTCCCGTGTGCCTGGCACCTGGTCCCCTGTTGTCACACCACATGTTACTGCGATACAGTTGTGACGATTAAGAAACCAGCACTGATACCTGGCTGGGCATCAAACACACTAGTCAGTCGCCACTAGTTTTCCCTGAGGTCCTTTTCTATCCCAGGACCCCTCCAGGATCCCACAACATTTACTCGTCATGCCTCCTCAGGCTCCTTTTGACCAGGACGGTTTCCCAGACTTTCCCGGTCTTTCTTGACCTTGGCAGTTTGCAGAGGAATGGGTGGGTGCTTTGTGGATTGTCCCTCCGTTTGGGTTTGTCTGATGCTTTTCTCATGGTGAGGCGGGGTTACAGGGATTGGAAAGAAGACTGCAAAGGTGACGTGCCCTTCTCTCCACATCCTACCAGGGGCCCGTTGCATCAGCATGGCCTCCCTCTGGTAACACTGACCGGGGTCACATGATGAGGTGGTGTTTGCTGGGTGTCCCCACTGCCACGTTTCACCTTTTCTCCTTCCTTTTTCTTTCTCTGTTCTTTGGGAGGAGTCACTAACCCCACTCTTGGGGTATCTGTATATATTATTTAGAATTCTTCTATACGGGCCGAGCCCGTGGCGCACTCGGGAGAGTGCAGTGCTCCCGCTGCGGGTTCGGATCCTAAATAGGGATGACCGGTGCGCTCATAGTGCTCACTGGCTGAGCACAGTGCGGCCGGTCTCAAAAAGGACAAAAAAAAAAGAATTCTTCTATAAGGAAAGTTTGTCTCTTCTCACCCCATTCACTTAATCACTTATTTTAGTATGTACTCACAATCATTTTACATGTTGGGTTATAATCTAACACTGCTTTATTTTGTAGTTCAAATTGTCCCAGCTTCGTCCCCTGGGAGCTCTTTCAGTTGGCTCCTGTGTCCCTCTGGCATGCCGTGCTCTTTTGGTTTCTTTGAGCACTGCCGTGTTTTCTGGTGCCACAGTGTTTTCCCAGCCCAAGGATCAGCCATTTCTCCAAGGAACCCTGGTACCTTTTGCTGGAAATCATGTTGGAAACTGAGGCCCGGGCACAGGTGGGCATTTTCTGAGCCCGGTTGTGTGAGGCAGCCCACATATGGGTGGCCTGGCAGCAGTGTGCAGAAGTGCTGCCCGCCCTTTGGTTTCTGCTCACCCCATGGAGACCACTGAAGTGAGAACAGGCCACCACAGACTCAGCATTGGTGCCCGTGGGATGCAGAGAAGGGGTCATCGTGCACAGAGGGGGCCGGGGGGCTTTCCAGTAACAACAGAGGGGACAATGCCATTCACCTGAAAATGAGCAGAAATGGAAACTCAGCCTTGCCGAATGAGCTTAGGCTGCCAAGCAGAGCAGAAGGTTTTGCCAGGACTCAGCCTGAGTGTCTCGTCCTGCCCCAGCAGTTCCACTGGAAACGACCGACAGGAGCCCAGAGCCACAGGAGGGTTTCCCTGTGGTTCTAGCACCCCCTTGGTGCCCCACAGAACCTGGGGTGCTGGGCATGTGCTTTTTGTGCGGCATCACAGCAGGGCCATTAGCTCATGGTACCACTGTGTGACCGCCACACATGCTGTCAATATTTAAAATACCTGATATGAGGGCTAGCCAGTTAGCACAACTGCTTCACATGCAGCCTTGTAACACCAAGGTCAAGGGTTAGGATCCCCGTACTGGTCAGCCTCGCTCTTGCATAAGAGTGAGTAGGTATTAGTTTATCCAGAGAGGGAGTTAAGTGCGTGTTCGTAAAACATCCATGCACGCAGACCTGAAACATCTCACTGTACCTTAAACACAAATGTCTGTTTGTTGGCCCCTTGGGGTCTCCCGCTGGAGCCAGACTTTCATCCTTCCATAAACCACAAGCCCCATGCTGCGTCCCTCATCTTGCTTGGACCTCTTTGAGGAGGCAAGTCTAGGTCCGTGGGTCTCAGACTTTACTGTGTCTTAGAGTCACCTGAGAACCTCTACAAAATAAGGTGCTGGGGTCACTCCAGAACAGTGGAGCAAAGCCTCAGTTGTCAGGGTAAGCCCCACAGAGAGGGTCCCCAGGAAGCTCGAGTAATTCTGCTATGACGAGGAAGGAGGACCACAGTGAGTGTTTGTTATTCAAACTTGTACAAGTTAAAGTTCAGCCTTTTACAACTATGATGAATTAAATAGCATTTGAAAAAATTACTTGGCCTTTATCAATTCTTTCCAAAGCTTTCAACTTAGTTTTCATAGAAACAATGACTCTTTCTCTTTTGCCTGGTGGATTTCACCAGTTCCTGTGATATTTAAGTTATGGGTTTACAGCAGTCATCAGAACTGACACCATCTGGTTCCAGAACAACCACTCCCCTGCCTCTATGATGTGGCAGGCACAGGTGTGCTGGAGGGGGCCCCTCAGCTACCCACTCTGGGGTGAGGGGCACAGTCTTGGGTCCTCACAGGACTGGAGGGTCTGTAAGTTGGTTACATGGTGCTCTTGCTATTAAGATTTAATGTTGAGGAAACCAAGTGCCAGGTGTTTTGGAGATGTTCTGAGGAGTCATTGGGGTTGGTCTCATAGTTTCTGGTGTGTTTTCTCAGGGCCTGCCCAGGGAGCTCCCTCGCAGTACCCCAGCTACCAGCAAGGACAAGGCCAACAGTACGGGAGCTACAGAGCGTCACAGACGGGACCATCTGCCCAGCAGCAGCGGCCTTATGGCTATGAGCAGGCAAGCTTTCTGGATGTTTCCAGACGTGCCCGTCCACCGTGTCTGTCGAGACATAATGAAGATTTCTCATATGGTCATGAGGAATAATGAGATGGAACTAATTGGCTTCCAGGGTCCCTTCCAGAATGTTAACTCTCTGAGCCTGTAAGGTTTTTAAAAATTACCTCTACGTATATGCTCACCTTGGTCAGACACCTGGCTTTTTATATCCTAAACTTACTGTTAGATTTGCATGCGCGATTCTCTCATTCTTTCATTCTGCAGATATTTATCACGCACCTAGCATGTGTTGGGTCTCTACTGGGTGCTTGGGATATGGCAGCGACACGGCCCCTGTGCTTTTAGAGCTTACATCTTGTTCAGGAGACACTCATCTGAGCCAGAAAACATCCTGGGTGCTGGGGATGGAGCAGGGGCAGAGCAGAGGAAGCCCCCGCGTGGAGCCCGGTCCTGGGTGGGAGCACACATCTGTCAGGTGCTGAAAGTTCTAAGAAGAAGATACAGAGGGAAGGGGCTGGAGAGTGACAGGAGCAGGGGGTTGGCTTAGACCAGGCTGGTGGGAAACCCTGTCATGATCCCAAAGGAGCCGAGGGAAGAGCATTCCTGGTAGATGGAAGTGCAAGAGTTCCCGGGACAGTGAGGAGCCAGTGTGGCTGGAGCAGGGTGAGCAGTGAGAGTGTGGAAGGAGGTGACAAGGACAGGTGGCAGGGTGTGGGGGCCTCATGGGGAGGTGCCTTTGGTCTGAGTGGGACAGGGGCCCCAGGAGGAGAACGAGGTCTGCATGGCAGGAGCAGTGAAGGGGCAAGAGACCTCACAGATGAGAACGAGCCAGGCACCGGAACAGAATGTGCAAAGGTCCTGGGACCACAGTAGGCCTGTCACATTCAAGACAGAAAGAAGGGGGCCGAGCCCGTGGCACACTCGGGAGAGTGTGGCGCTGGGAGCGCAGCAGCACTCCCGCCGCAGGTTCAGATCCTATATAGGGATGACCGGTGTGCTCACAGCGCTCAGTGGCTGAGCGCGGTGCGGCCGGTCTCAAAAAGGACAAAAAAAAAAAAAAAATCAGTTGTGTTTC
>NW_007726725.1:427677-459369 GCF_000696425.1 Galeopterus variegatus
AAAAAAAAAAAAAAAAAAAAAAAAACAGAAAGAAGGCTCGGTGGCTGGAGCATGGGGCCTGAGGAGGAGCGGATGGGTGTGAGAAGAATTACCTTGGACATTTTTTTGGAGCCTCCTTTGAAGAGAGTCCATAGCAAGAAGTGACTTTATTGGTAACTTTTTGTGCTAGGTAGGAGGTGTTAATGACAGTTTACACAGCTGATGAAATTTCAAAGCACTACATTGATTACAGTTGTTTTTCTCAGGTAATTGAGTAGATAAGATGGCATATATGATTTTTTAAATGCTGCTTGTCTTCCCTGAAGACAGTAAGGGATAAATCAGTTACATGTAGAGAAGTTTGAATTTCAACACAGTGTAAAACAAGACAGCTATCAGGGAAGAACAATTAGAGGAGCAAATCTGTTTGGTATTTAAGAAAATAGTTCAGAAGTGTTCCACATGGACATTGCGGAGGCACCATGGCCGTGAAGGGACGCCCCTCCCCGGCACACAGGTTCGTGCCCGGAGCAGCGCCTGCACAGGTGCGTCATGCTGGAGTTTGAAAGGGAGACAGTCTGCAGCTTGATGTTAAATTTGAATTATTAGAGGGCTGGCCCGTGGCTCACTCAAGAGAGTGTGATGTTGATAACGCCAAGGCTATGGGTTCAGATCCTATATAGGGATGGCCGGTTTGCTCACTGGGTGAGCATGGTGCTGACAACACCAAGTCAAGGGTTAAGATCCCCTTACCGGTCATCTTTAAAAAAAAAAAAAAAAAGAATTATTAGGATGATTTGATGAGACAAGATGTCTCCTTAATAGAGCCCTGAAAATAATTTCTTTGGACTTTGTAGAATAACAAGTGAATGTTCTAATTTAGTTGCAGATGGAACCAGAGAACATATAACTTTATGTCTACTTATAGAAAAGACACGGAGCAATGAAGAAGATGGAGAATTTCACATTTAAGGGGGAAAGTTGTCCATCTAACTCCAAGATATTAGTTTAGTGTAGTTTAATAGGATTCAAGCTTAACTGGAGGCCATGTCTCAACCTCGGCGCTGCCAGCACTGGGGGCCATTGTGTGCACTGTAGGGTGTTTTTGCAGCATTCCTGGCCTCTGCATATGAATGCTGGTAGCACCCCCACCACTGCCCCTGAATTCTGAACCAAACTATCTCCAGATGTTGCCAGATATCCCCTGGGAGCAAAATTGTCCCATTTGAGAACCACTGGGCTAGGCTTGACATGTGATGAGCTTTCAGGGGCTGCCCAGCTGTTTTAGGGCTTGAGGATTGCTGTTCTTTCAGCTGATGAGCTCCAGATTTGGGGTTTTCTATTTTATACAGTTGTGCAGGGGCAGAAAGACTGATTAAAATTGGTTCCTGCTAGCTAGACTCAGAACGTCCTAGGTTACACCAGGAACATACCCTACTATGCGAATGGGGTTCTCGGTCAGACCCTGACAGCTTTCCTTCCCCCACTAACTTCCTGCTGTGGGTACTCAGGAAGCCTTATTATTAACTAGTTGGAGGGGGTTGTGAATGGAGAATCAGGGCATCCAGATGAGTGACTGGTTTCCTTAAACTACAGCAGTTTTCTACGTGACTCTTCATCATGGGTCAGATAACTGACCACATAGAACCCTCCTGTCCTGGGGCCTTGCTGGACATGGGATCTCTAACTCTCAAATTCATATTTTGTATTGACTAAAACTTGTTACCCTGGTCAACCCACCCTGGATTTCTTACTTCAGCAGGCTGGGGGTGGGCAGCCAGCATTGGCATTGGCCCTGGTGCCCATCAGTCACCCATGGGAGCTCGGTCCCTTGCGGGGATGAACCGGGGGTTGGGGGGAGCCTTCCTTACTGGCAGGGTCAGTGTAAGGGTCTGATGTACAGCACCTGGCACAGGCCCTGCCCACAGGGAGCCCGGTGTAAGACTGAATGAATCAACCTCTTGGCCATTTCTGATGTAAATCATTAGCCACAGGCTTGGATAGGGGTTTCTAGAGAGCTGGCTACCTCCCTGTCTCAGAGATGTGGGCAGAAGGCTGTTTCCTGCTTGCCTCTGTACCTCCTTCCATCTCCTTTCCTGGATGCTGGCTGGGGGTGGGGGTCTGTCTTACCTATGGGTGTGGACCCTTTTACTCATGACTGAAGGGGTATAATCTATGTCTTGATCTCTTTTAGGGCCAGTATGGAAATTACCAGCAATAAGAGACAAGCGTTCTTGTTGGAGCCCTTGTGGTAGCGTGTTCATCCAGGGGATGGATGGGCCGGTGGCAGTTCTAATGAACTGAGACTTGTTGGTTGCCCCTTCGCCCAGTGCCACGTCTGCATGTGAAGCGTGCTCATTTCATGCTGGGTAACGCCGAGCGTGCACCTTGGCACAAGACAGCGCTTTGATGGTGTGACATATTTGGTGCTGTGTATAGTATTGTATGTTGATACAATGGAGAGGTTGTCCTTTATTTGTCCCCTCAACCCGTTCTCAATGTTTCTAGCTAGCTTTGGGGGTCAATTTGTCATCAGAGTATCCTGTGCCCAGTGATGGGACGTATCTGAAAGACACCCTAGTTCACATATTCATAGAAACAGACCTTAGGTCTAATTTCTCTCCTCATACAGTGGTCATGATGTGGCTTGTAAACTTTTCTTTAACTGGCTACACCACAGCTTGACACACACGCAGCCCCTGGATGGCAGCCTCTTCCTGTGCCTCAGTGGGGTGGGTGAGAGGGTGTCTTCTGTGTTTCGGGTCAGATTCTGACACACAATAAAAAGGATAAACACGCGTCAGTTGGAGAGGCTGGCAGCACTCCTTTCTGAGCTTGTTCATACCTGTGTCTCTTGCCAATTCTGTTTACCCAGAAAGGGTGTGTGTGTTTGTATTAGAAAGTAAAGAGGGATCAATGACTATATTCCAAACAAATATGAGTCCACGAGGGCAACGTATGATTAGCCTAACCCAGGAGAGTGCTACTCCTGAAAAAAAGAGAGGGCAGACCTCTAGGAATTTGGCTGTTAGAAATTACTTTGGTTTTGGCTCTTGCTTTTCTGACAGTCATTTCTAGGATTTGAATATTCAATATGCCCATTCTAAATTTATAATTTAAAATATTGATACCAGCTTTTCCAAACACTTGGCAAGTTGTTTATTTTATTTTATTTCTTTTAGGGACTACTTGTTCAGATCTGTAAGCAAGCATGCCTTTTCTTTTAGGGGTGTCAGAAATTCACATCCTGTTTTTAAAAGGAATCCTAGTAATTTTACTGTGTTCTTTCTAATGAAAAGTAAAGGTTTTGTATAGAGAAATTTGAGTAACTTTTCAAAGTCCTAGGACATTCAATCCTATTTAAATTCCATGCAAACATTAAAGACAGCTTACTTGGAAAATGATGGTCAAAGGAAAAATCCTACATTTCCACTAATAAGTAGCATGGGTATTTGATCATCCTGTACTTGGATAATAATATTTATATTTACTATGAATCCCTAAAAGAAAAATATTTGGATAAATGCTGATATGTTTCCAAGAAGTACCAAGAAAATACAAAAAATATCCAATGCTTGATATATTAGGCCTACTGGTGATGATGTTTTTCTTTAATTGATAAATTTTATTTTTAAATATTAAAAGTAATTCACTACCCAGAGTTGAGTGCTTCAGAATTCACAAGGCACTTTTATGTGTTTTGCTTGAATGAGTCCTGACAGCCCATACTGGGAAACATGGAGGCAGTTACTGTTCCCATTTTACAGATGAAGAACCAAGGCTCAGATTAAAGGATTTGCCTGTGTTAGGATATTCTCCCGTCTTCTGTGGGACAGATACCATGCAAACGTGGGGATATAAGCATTTATTTTATGGGCATAAGGGTTTCAAAAACCCTTAGCACTGGTAAGGGCTTAAAAATATTTCTGTATGTCCATATTAAATTACTGAAGTCAGAGTTGGTAATTGCTGAATGATAAAGGTATTAGCAATTTCATTTAGGGAGTCATTTCTCTTGATTTTGTTCTTTCTCTCTCTGACAGTTTTCACAGAGCTAATTTGCAAACTCAATCGGGGACTAAAATTTCCCATTGAAAATGTTAAGCATTCTAGATAACTGTGAAAATTGTTTATTTTTATTCCTTGCCAATCTCGAAATATGCCTTTTATGTATTTTTTTTTTAAGTGCTGTATTAATGCTTTTTGAAAGAAAAGGACGGTCAGAAAACGTTTCTCAATCTGAAATGTCTTACATTAAGAATTTCTTGAATGTTGTGTATATATTTAAAAAAGCACTTTGTGAGATAGTTTGTACATTTGTTTCCTAATTTATACATGATTTCTGGTGTTAATATATTTAACGACTGATAACGGAATGTTTATTTAACGTGTTGTCCATTTTCGTGTGACACTGTGGGGAGCATGGCGCCGGCAGCGCTCCTTCATTGCCTGTACTGGACCTTCTCCTCTGCAACACGACGTGGAAACCCTGGGCTGAAGCGAACCGTCCGCGCGGTGTGCGGGGCAGCACTTCGTTCTGTGACCCCTTGTACCAAGGCCCGCGCCCCGTCCTCCTGCCCACCCGACACCACGCACATAGGGACGCGAAAATGGCTCCGCAGTTTCGAGGCGCCGACAAGTCCACATTGTGTGGAAGACTGCTCGCCCCTCAGGCGGGCGCTGCGTCGCCGGGGTGTTCGGACTCGCATTTTGAAAAGCCCTTCAGAGCCCGTGCGTCGTCGCGGATGGCGCCGAGGGCCGGGAAGGAGGCGGCCGGGCCTCGGTTCTGTCAGAGCCGCGATTCCGTCAGCAGCGCCCGCGCGGGCTTGAGCGCGGGGCGTCCGCCCAGGTCGCAGAAACAGGGCCTTTGCTTCTCCGCGGGGAGGCTCCCGGCCCTCGCTTCGTTTGTTTACTGAGCGGCTCAAGTTCGTTCTGTCGTCTGCGAGGACGGTGCGTGCTCAAGACGTCCCTATCGGTTGATTTATTTTTTCAGTCGGAGTTTGGCGTAAGTTGTTTATGCTGCCGGTGTCATCTCTCAATAAACTGGTTCTTCGAGAATCTTCCCACCAAGGGAGCTTCATCAAGCTGAAGGGACTCACGTCATTTCTCTGCTCCACGGCAGGGCGCGCGGGGAGGCGGGGCGCGACAAAGACGCGCGGTGCAAAGCAGCCGCCTGGCTCGACGCCGGGAGCGGAGGGGGACGTGTGCGCAGGCGCGCGCGAGCCCGAGCCCCGGAAGCAGTCGGCTGCATCCGGAGCCCCGGAAGTGCTGTGACGTTCCGCGACTGTGAGTGTGAGGGTGCCGGTGGGCAGGGCGCCACGGGCGGGGGTGAAGGAGGAACGGAGGGGCGTGAGGGGACGAGGGGCCGGGAGCGGGGGGCGGGATCCTGGGCCGTCCTTGCCCCCGCCTGCTCCTCCGCGGCGTTCCGGGCCGGGCGCTCCCTCCGGTGAGCGGTGCACCGCGCAGGGCTGGCGTGCCGCGCGTGGTGGAGCGAGAGCTCGAGCGAGAGCACAATCGTCCCGCCGGTGGGCGCTGCGGAGAGGCGCCTCGCCGCCGGCCGCGCCCCTCTCCGGCGCTTCTGCAGTCGGGTCCCTGAGATGTCGCCCGCACGGATGCGCACACGGGAGCCAAAGCAGTTGGTGTGGGCTCTGTCCCTAGAGGGCGTGTCCTTTGTGAAGAAGAGGACCCACTGTGGAAGGGACTCGCGTCCTCCGTGCGAGTCTGTTCTCAGGCGGGCCTGTCTTAGCAAGGGGACACACTAGGAGCCGGGAAGCAGAAAATCGGTTCCTTTAACGTCCCCTCGGAAACCTGGGGAGTCTTTGCCTCCGTGTACCTCGGTGTGGACAGTCTTGCTGTAAAATACGGGCGCCGGGAAAGTGCCACAGGCCGCGGGACGCTGTGTGACTCTGGGCAAGTGACTTAAGCCCTCTGAGTCTCAGGGTCCACGTGTTTGTGTGAGCGTGTAAAAACTAAGGATCGAGAACGGACGCCACGCGCATGCGGGACAACTTCAGCGTTTGTACCCGGCGGCTGACAACGGCGGGCGTGGAGAGGAGGGCGGGCGTGGGGAAAGAGTTGCTGCTCTGGTAGAGCTGGTGACTGGCAGTGGAGCTGTGTCTATCCCTGGACTCCACACGGTAGGGGAGAGCACAGTTGTCAGAACTCGGAGAGGAGAGTCCCTAGACAGGGCGTCCTTGACCAGGTGTGATCTTTCGTCTGTGGACAGGGAAGTACATGTCCCACCCCCCGTGCTCTTTCCCCCGGTCTGCTGGAGAGCAGGCTCCAGACAGAGCAGGGTGGGAAGCTGGTCTGGGACAGCCCAGCGTGCAGTATTTCCCTCACAGGGTCATAAGGAATACATTTAAAAATCCGTACAGAAGGTTTAGAGGAAGATTTAACTTCTGTGGACCAGTAGACACTGACCTTAACATTTCATAGACTAACAGTTGCAGTGCCTTAACTGGAGCCCTTCCATGTATTAAGTGCCTTTCCAGGCATTTTTTTTTTTTTTTTTTTAAAGATGACCAGTAAGGGGATCTTAACCCTTGACTTGGTGTTGTCAGCACCACGCTCAGCCAGTGAGCGAACCGGCCATCCCTATGTGGGATCCAAACCCGGGGCCTTGGTGCTATCAGCACCGCACTCTCCCGAGTGAGCCACGGGCCGGCCCTTTCCAGGCATTTTTAAGAGCTCTGTCCTATAATCATAAAACATCTCAGTCTCTGTCAGACTCGGTTTCCTGGGCTTTCACCACTGGCTTGTCATCTGTACCATGCTGAACTGTGCCCGGTAAATGGATGTTATTAAGAGGAATTTGAGTTCATTTTTCTGGGCCCTGCTGCAACGTATAGACCAACAATCTCCAGTAGAACTTTCTGTGATGATGGAAATGTTCTGGTTTGTGCTGTCAAATAAAGTACCCTCTGGCCACACGTGTCTATGAGCACTTGAAATGTGGCTTGTGTGACTGAGGAACTGAGATTTTACATTTTATTTAATTTTAATTAATGTAAACTTAGTAGCCACATGTAGCTAGTGGTTAGTGTATTGGACAGTGCAAGAATAGCCTTGTTAGAAGGAAAATAAAAACTGCCAAATAGTGGTGTGGAACAGAGTAGAATTTGTTCACCTGACAAGGGGAGCCATATTACTCGGCAGATCTCCCCCAAATAGAAATTGAAAGAGCAAAAAGGAATTATGCCACATTAGGCAATACTCAGAGTTCAGGTCTCTGGTTGGCTTTGACCACCTTCTCTGCGGTTGATCTTTGGGTTTTGTGTCACCAGTGCCAGGAAGCCTGGTTTCCAACACATCCGGAATGGATGGCATAACTTTCCAGCAGGCTTAGCTGTGGGCTTGTATCGAAGAAACATGAGTTGTTATTTCCGCTTAACCTGTTTTCTCACTCCACCTTTATCCTTTCCCATCTGATAATTCTGTAAGTCACTTATCTCGTGCCTCAGTTTCCTCATCTGTAAAATGGGGATAATAAAAGTACTTTATTCACAGTTTTTATGAGGACTAAATGAGTAAATCCCTGAAAAATATTTAGGACAGTATCTTGCATGTAGTAAGGCAGAGGTTTGTAGTCAGAGCAAAGGGAAGAGGGCTGTTCTCTTCTGGAGGGCTGTGCCCATGTCTTCCTCACATCACCCTCTGCACCTACAAGATACTCTGCTGTCACGAGCTGTTTAATGAATGACACTTCATGAATGATGGTACATACGTGTGCCAGTGTGGCTGCTGCTGAGATCTGTTTCTACCACCCCCCACTTCAGATGCTGGGGTACCCACACTGCTGTCGGGTTTAGCTACAGACCAGGTTCCCACACAGCGCTCCTCAGGTTCAATAATTTGCTGTGACAGCTCACAGAACTCAGGAAAATACTTTTGTTTGCATTTACCAGTTTATTATAAAGGATACTGCTAAGGATACAGATGACAGCCAGATGGAGAGGTACATGGGGCGAAGTCGAGAAGGGTCTCCAGCACAGGAGCTTCTGTCCCCATGGAGATAGGGTGCACCACTCTCCCAGTACATGATCACCACCCTGGAAGCTCTCTGAACCCCATCTGTTAGGGGTGTTTATGGAGGCTTCCTCATGTAGACACAATCATTAACTCAGTCTTCAGCCCTCTTCCTCCCGGAGGATAGACGGTGGGGCAGAGAGTCCCAAGCTTCCCTCAGGGCTTGGTCTTTCTGCTGACCAGTCCCCATCCTGAAGCTGTCTAGGGGCCCACCAAGAGAGGCCTCATTAGAACAGAAGCCTCTCCTGTCACTTAGGAAATTACAAGGGACTTAGGAGCTCTGTGTCTCATGTTGCTATTGCCCCATGGCTCAGGAAACTAGAAGGGTTCTGGGAGCTTGGGCAGGAACTGGGGCGGGGATCAAGTATGTATTTATCATTATGTCCCAGTATGCCAGCAGGCCCTGCTTCCATGCATCCATGTGAGTCAGCTCACCCTGTCCTCACCCAGCCCTGTCCAGTCTCAGGTGAGGGACTGTACGGCATAGGTGTGCTACCTTCCGTGGGTCACCCCCAGATGAGTGGCGGATGTGGGAGTTTGTTTCTGCAGTCTAGGTCACCCCGTGTTTAATATTCTTGTCATATCCAGCTTGATGAGTTTACAACTGCACAAGATAGCATACTCTAACAACCAAGTAAATGGGCGTCTTACTGTGAAGAAGTTCTGACTTGAGGTTCAGATTTCCTTTTTAATGTTTTCGTTGAGTAGATACTCAATATTCTGTAGGGGGGTATGTCCAGTGTTGTGGGAGACTTAATGATTTCAGTCCTTAAATCCTGCATCCAAGTAGCAAATAGGCTGTCAGGGGCCAGAGGACACAGCATGATTCAGCGTGGAGAGTGGTGAATGACATGAGAAAGTAGTCGGGCTCATCGGTGTATCACGCACATGTTCCTCTTTGTGCCTGGCACTTGTCTTTAGTATCAGTTTGATGTTCAGGTCTAAACCAAGTATCTTATTTTGCCAATTTGGCTTTTATTAGGGATCATGATGACCTTGAGGCTTTTCTCAGCAAGATCGCAGACCATGTTTGAGGCCATGGGGCGATGGGCTCCATCCCCAACGGCTGGCCTCAAGCCTGGCCAGCTCCTCTCACAGCAGGCCTCTCCCAGGCTGCTCACTGTCGGCTGTGTGGACCGTGCCAAGCATCAGGAGCCCCCCAGAAAGAAGCCGCTCTCCGAGAAAAAAATGGTGAGACTTTGCAACCTAGAGCACTTTGCTGCAGTGTCTCTCCCAGAAGGCACAGGGAGTTCTCTTCTTTACGTTATTAAAGGGATATGTGGAGCCTGTTGAAAATGATGAGGTGAAATGCAGGCCTGTGTGCTAAGCACTGCGCTGTCCCAACAGGGCAGCAGCCGGGGCCAGGGCATCTCAGTCTCCCGGCACACTCAGTCTTAGGCTGCACCGGGGTGCAGGGCTGCTCGTTGTGCTGCCAGCCTGCGTATCTTACATGTGGTTACATAGATTGTTTTAATATGTGTGAGTCGTTCTTAACTTAAAACATCTGGGGGAGTAGACCTTTAGTTTTATAGTTCCTTAAACCTTACAAGTTTTTCTTCTGTTTATTAAAACCTTCTATTAAATACATGAGTGACGTTTGACTAAATTCAAGAAAATACAAGTTTATGACTCACTTTATTCCTTCCTAAATGGGTGCCTCCAGACAAGTGTCAGTAGGCCAGATAGTGATGATCAGGCCATAAACTCCAGTAGCTGAAGGTCCCACATGGTATTCATGTCTGCCCCAGAAGATGAGAAGGGAGTCTGCATTTCCTCTTCTACACAGTGCTTGCCAGCTCTGCTTTTCTTCTTGTCAGATTGATTTTGATCATGTTGGCCCACAGTGAAATTCCACATTGAGTTTTTGAAATAGTAATTCGTGGTTTTTCCACATGGTGGTGCCAGAGAATCTTAAAATATTTGTGTTTTCTTTAATTAAAAAAAAAATGTGTTTATGGAGTAGTGGATGGAAATGCAGGTGCTCTGGTGCCTGAGGAGGGGCTGTGGGTGGCTCTTGGGCTGCAGAGCAGGTCTGTCTCTGCATACACTGGAAAGCAGGCATCTTCCTGCACCCAGGACCTCAGCAGCTGAAATTCTCATAGTGTGAACTAGTGTGTACTACATGTTAACCTAGTTAGTTCTGATTCTTTAGCTAGATTGTGCCTACTTGAGGGATGAAGAAATGCTCTTAGATAAGGGGCTCTGTTTTCGTCACTTCGTTTTTAAAATGAGCTCTATTTTACGCCACAGGAGATGTTCCTTCTCCATAGTTTGAAGCCTGGTAATTGTCCAAGAGGGACACTAATGTTCTCATTTTCTGTTGCATCCTAAGGAGCTAGCACTTTCTATTAGTAAAGACCTGTTGTTTCAGCAATGTGTTTTATTTGAAAAAAGCTGAAAAGACACTTTATTTAAGGAATATTTTTTTAAACAAGCTGTGTTTTCTATAAGTGAGAAGTGTTCAGTTCATTTCATTTTTTTTTTTTTTTTTTTAAAGATGACCGGTAAGGGGATCTTAACCCTTGACTTGGTGTTGTCAGCACCGCACTCTCCCGAGTGAGCCACAGGGCCGGCCCGTGTTCAGTTCATTTCTGAAGTGTGTATTCCACTGACCACACTGTACCTCTGCACTGCTGATTTACCTTGGCCTACAAATAGGAGAGATTAGCAGTATTGATATCATTAATTTCTAATTCTAATAGCCTGTCATAGAAAAGCTACATTTCAAGTGGCTATTCAGTCTCTGGAAAGGATTTTGGAGTGTTGATAACAACGTGGGATGCTTTGTGCTCTCTGTAGAAAAGGCATTTTGTGGACCATCGGAGAGTGCTCGTCCGTGGCGGAAGTGGAGGTGCTGGGGCAAGCTGCTTCCACAGTGAGCCTCGCAAGGAGTTTGGAGGCCCCGATGGTGGGGATGGAGGCAATGGCGGCCATGTCATCCTGAGAGGCAGGTGCCCTGGAAAACAGCTCGGGGAGGAGTGCTGAGTCCACACATCTCCGGGATGGGAAGTTCCACATTCTTATCCTAACATGCATTTGAAAACTTGATGTATGGACATCATCTTTATAAATTATGTGAATGTTCATAGTTAAATATTGCACCAAAAAAAGCAACTTTGTGTTTTTTGTTTCTTAATTTTAGGAACACAAAGATAGTTTAATATCAGGGAATCTAATGTAGTACATGTCAGAGGATAAAATCTGTATTAGTAATAGCTCAGTAAATGCTGAAGAGCGTGTTGATTATATTCAGCATACATTTAGCATAAATCCATACTAACCTAGGAGCAAAAACATTCACAACATAATAAAGTATAGCTGTTTTTTTAATTGATGATGGCATTATGACTAACTTCAGATTTTTCAGAAATGGTAGTATTTTTTGAAGGAAAATAAGAATTTAGCTTTTTTAAAAATCAAGGTAACTTCTGCTACGTCTTATGTTTCTTTTTTTTTTTTTTTTTTGTCTTTTTCCGTGTCCGGCAACGGATCGCAACCCTCAGTGTCGCCCCCGTACCGGACCAGGACCGGCAACGGGATCGCAGCCCTTGGTGTTGCTCCCGCGCCTCGCTCAGCCAGTGAGCGGGAACTGGTCTGTATGTGGGATCCGAACCCTCGGCGGGAGCGCCACCGCGCTTCCCAAGCGGCGCACTATATCAGTGCGCCACCGGGCCGGCCCCATCTTATGTTTCTATATGCGTTTTTAAGGTTCTTGAGCTAGACCAGAGAACCTTGGCAATAGGAGGCAATTCTGTTTTAACACAAAGGAATGTGAAGGTTCTTGCTCTGACTTTAGTTGACCAGCAAGTCAAGTCCCTGTCGTCAGTCCTGTCCCAGTATCAGGGTTTCGATGGAGAAGATGGTGGTAGGAAGAACTGCTTCGGGCGAGGTGGCTCTGTCCTCTACATCCGGGTAAGCCGAGGCTGCTGGAGCTAGCACTATTCCCGTTGTTCTGGATCATCCAGTGTCTTAGGTCCATGGTGTGACTCAGGGGACCCAAGGCATAACAGCCAGGAAGTAGCATGACAGAAACAGAGGCCCAGAGATAGTCGGAGCAGTTCCATCCCTGTGAAGCAAGGCCCTAGACAAAGACCTCTGCACTAGTGTTATGCCATGTGTATGTCTGACGTTGTAAAAAAAAAACCATGAGATAACAAAAAAGAGGGAATCCACACAGCACGCTCTTTCTTTTGTCTCTAGCCCTATGAGCGGCCCTATGAGCTGCCCTCTGGCTGAGGGAGGCCATTGTCACCCAACAGCCCCAAGAGGCATTTTCATGAGCTGAGAGCTTACTCATCTCTTAGAGAGCTGTTTTTTCTGGATATTTCAGTTCACCCTAACTGGATATTTCAGTTCACCCTATTTTAGAGACACTATTTCAAAAAGCCATATATGTCACTCGAAATGTATGTAAAAATGTCTGTAAAATCCTTTGGGGGCCTGAATCTTGTCCTGTACTTTGTAGCTCTGGAGGACGAGGTTTGTGGTGTCCTATCCCACCCCCCGTTCCAGAATTGTATAGCCACCTAGGTGCAGTCTGCTCTTCTGTTCTTCCCCCAGCATTTACATAAGGAATGGTTAAGATCATCTTTCCTCAGTATTCATTCAACTTACCATGTACACGCCGTGCTATCTTCCAGGTCCCTGTGGGTACGCTAGTGAAGGAGGGAGATGAAATTGTGGCTGACCTGTCTCGCCCAGGTGATGAGTACATTGCCGCACTAGGTGGGGCAGGAGGAAAAGGCAACCGCTTTTTCCTGGCCAATGACAACCGTGCCCCTGTGACTTGTACCCCTGGACAGCCGGGTCAGGAGCGGATTCTCTACCTAGAGCTGAAGACGGTGGCACATGCTGGGATGGTGGGTGTCCCTTCTGCCCCTGATGGCAGGATACGCTACTGGCCTAGACGAGGCTAATGACTCATGGCCCACCTTTTCCCATCAGCACACTGTTAAGTGGTACCTGAGCCTGTGCACTCATTAAGTCCTCCAGCCTGATGCTTCCCTGCCTTGGTCTCGATTAGTTACTTACTCTGCAGTAATGAGGTCACTTCCGAAGACCCTCCTGACTGTCTCCACCTTTTCTTCCAGGTTGGATTCCCCAATGCTGGGAAGTCCTCACTCCTCCGAGCCATCTCGAATGCAAAACCTGCTGTGGCTTCCTACCCATTTACTACCTTAAATCCTCACATCGGGATTGTTCACTATGAAGGCCATCAGCAAGTAGCAGGTAGGGCTTCCAAAATTCTGCTCAAAGGCTGGCCAGTTAGCTCAGTTGGTTAGAGCACAGCCTTATAATACCAAGGTCATCAATTCAGATCCCCATAACAGTCAACCTCCACTCAAAAACACAAACAAACAAAAAAGCACTCAAAAAAAAAAAAAAAAAAAAATAAAAAAAAAACTGGGCAGAAAAAGGCAGGGCACAGCTTTGATGTTCCAGCTGATAGAGGAGGATTGTAGAAGACACGCCTCAGCCCTATACTGAGCGCACAGAGTGGGGAGGGGTCTGGCAAAAGGAGGCGTACATCTAACAATAGCAATTAACTATGATATCCAATAATGGCTGGCGTGCGTGCATGCACACACACTCAGAAAAATAATTATGTAACTCTTAAATTTAGCTTCCTATTTAAAATGTAGCATTGTTTTTCCTAATTTAAATAATTGTAGTGAGTCTGTTCTCTATCAAAATTATCATCCCACCCCATCCCCCAGGAATCTGTTAGTTACAGTTCAGAAATTTGAGTTTAGATTTCAAACCTGGAGATGTTATTTCTTCTCACTGCATTGACTCTTCTCTTCCATCTGCAAACTCAGCAGCATCAGTCGTGTAGACAACATGTGATTTAGAAAGCTTTCCCTGTGCCGTTTTGAGAGAATAAAACTTTTCCAGAAGATAATGTACCCATAAAAATAGTAAGCCTGCGGGCCGGCCCGGTGGCGCACTGGAGAGTGCACCGCTTGGGAGCGCGGCGGCGCTCCCGCCGGGGGTTCGGATCCCATGTGGAGACCGGTTCCCGCTCACTGGCTGAGCACGGTGCGGGCCCAGCGCCGAGGGTTGCGATCCCGTTACCGGTCAGTAAAAAAAACAAAAAGGAAGAAAAAAAAATAGTAAGCCTGCTGGTAAGGTTATTTGAATAGCACTTTATATTTGCAAAGTTCTCTATAATAATTTCTTTTTTTTTTTTCCTTTTTTTTGTCTTTTTTCGTGTCCGGCAACAGATCACAACCCTCAGTGTCACGCCCGTACCGGACCGGGACCGGCAACGGGATCGCAACCCTCGGTGTTGCGCCTGCACCTCGCTCAGCCAGTGAGCGGGAACCGGTCTGTATGTGGGATCCGAACCCTCGGCGGGAGCGCCACCGCGCTCCCAAGCGGCGCACTGTAGCAGTGCGCCACCGGGCCGGCCCCTCTATAATAATTTCTATCGGTAATCAAATTATTAATAGAGTACAGGAAGCCATTTTCCATGTTTTTGAATCATTTCGAAATAAGAAAGACAAGAATGTGTTAAATATTCCTTGTTAGATTGATCCGCTGTCATGCCTGTCACCCAAATATTTCAAAGCATGTTGCAAACTGGGAGCTGAAGTGTCTTGGGGGTCGTTTGGCCTGATGAACCACCAAGGTAGTAAGTTGAATGCCTTAAGTTTTTGGTATTCCCTGAAAGGATTGTCTCGTAACTCAGCAGATCCAGCCACAGACATGGACCCTCTTGTGTGTGGGGCCCCCTCCCACACACAAGGTTGACAGTCATCCTGGGTGGGGAGTGGTTGGCGTGACCTGTGTGCTCCTGTCTCCACAGTGGCCGACATCCCTGGCATCATCCGGGGCGCCCACCAGAGCAGGGGCTTGGGTCTCACCTTCCTCAAGCACATTGAGCGCTGCCGCTTTCTCTTGTATGTGGTGGATCTTTCCCTGCCAGAGCCGTGGACTCAGGTAGAGGATTTGAAATATGAGCTCAAGAAATATGAAGATGGCTTGTCAGAGAGGCCCCACGCAGTCGTCGCGAATAAGATCGATCTTCCGCAGGCTAGAGCCAATCTGCCTGAGCTGCGGGCCCGCCTGGGACAGGAGGTCATCGCCCTGTCGGCAGCAACCGGGGAGAACCTGGAGCAGCTGCTGCTGCACCTGAAGGTGCTTCATGATGCCTACGTGGAGGTCGAGCTGGGGCAGGGCTGCCAACCACTCAGGTGGTAGCCGTGGGCAGTGTCCTCCAGGAACAAGAGGCTGGTGTGGGGCACAGACAACTGCACGAGCAAACCCAATATGAAACATTGGTGGCCTTGAATGTATGGAGAAACTGTCTCGTAAATGTGTGACCGTGTTGCTGCTTCTGTCTTCTCCCCCCGAGGGCCCCCCACCCTTTGGCCTAGGACTCCCTTGGGTGGCAGAACGTTCGTGCCACCTGAAGCCCACCCAGTCTGCTCCCCAGTGCTTTGTGCACCTGTCATCTTTGCTGACCAATTTGTTGAGATTGGCTCATTTGTGCTGATTGGCACTAATTATGGGAAGGCCATGCTGATGGCTGATGTCATTGACTGCTGCTACACGTGTGCAGCCTCATGGCCAAACTCACGGGGCAGCTGGGCTGGGACCCAGGGCCACAGGTGCTGACCTGTGCTTTTCAGCACAGTTGCCCTCCATTCTAGCGGCTGGTGGCAAAGGTTTCCACGGAGGGGTTGGGCTGCCCAACCATATGACAGCCCTGCAGTGCAGAACTGCCTAAGTGCCAGCCTCTTAGCTGTGCTCTGCTGCACAAGGGGTCTCAGGGACAAGAGGTGTTTCCGCTTTCCCAGCAGCCATCTGCGAAAGGCAGTAAGGGCCAGCTCAAGTGCTGCTCTGTGCTGTTGGAGCCAGATGCCAGGCATTCGGGCTTCATGACTGAATGCACAGTGTCTGAGCCAGGACGCATGGTCTCTGGCTCAGCTTCAGTGTGCACAAGTGAGCTGTTAACTGAAGTGGCATGGGCCCTGCCTGTGTCCACATTGTTCCCAACAGGTGGCCACATCACGGGCAGGATACAGCAGGATATGGCCAGAGACATAGGAGGAATGTGGGGCTCCTTCCACTCAGCTCCGTTGGGAATTTGGAGAGCCCTTGCCCTGAGCCAGGCAGACATGAGGACTTCCCTTAGACTGTGGGAAGGAGCTCCAGCCTTCTTTCCGAGGTGGGATGGCAGTGAAGAGAGTCCTGTGCTTGCTGTTTAAGGCTGCAGCGCTATAGAAAGCGACCTCCTTTCTATCATGTGGTTTAAGTCTACATTCGAGTAATTGGTTGCATGCAGCCCACATTCATGCCCCGGCCTCTCATGGGCTGTAGGTGGGCCACAGGATGAGGGCAGGTAAATGATGTCTGGTGTTCTGACATGTCCCTGAGAGCCCTTAGGAATAAATTGGAGGGGACACAAACAGAGAGGGTGGTCAGAGAAGGGGAGCTTTGGCCCTTTGGAGAGAAAGAGCTGCCACAGAGTGAAATGAGCCACAGGGTCCCAGAGGAGCCACAGCTGCCAGCGAAGCGTGGCCCACTGAGTTTGGGCACGCCGCTCCTCAAGTAATAAGCCAGCGCCTGAGCTTTCAGGAGCAATTCAGTTTTGATCTAACATCAAATCTGCAACTAGAACAGAAGAGTCCTTTTACCCGGAGCTTTATTTTAATGTCTTATAATTTCAAAGGTCCTTGTGTTCTAGAAGCCAGAGATGGGTTTGCATCTATTTACTTCTCTTTCACAAAGGATTTTGTAGAGTCCAGCCAGGCCTGAGAGCGTTAATTATCCATGGTTTTCATCTTTGTGCTGGGCCTCCCCATGCGCTTGGGAGGAGGGAGTCACGGCACCTCCCCGGCTCTGGCCCCATCGTGGAACCCCCTGCCCAGCCTCCCCGAGGGTTGAAGGCCTCGGTCTGGGCCTGGCTCATCAGACTGCTAGGACTCACCAGCGGTGCTCTGCTGAATCCCATCTCCGTCTGGGGATTTGTGTGTCCCCAATTTTGCCTGAAACTTCCCTTACTACAAAAAGCCCTAAGACTTCTACCACACAGACAGCATTTGCCATCGTGTTTTAAAAGTTGATGGTTTTTCTCTCTAACGCTCTGTTCTCATTTAGGAAAGTAAAGCTAGACTTGGTTTCCCCATGGTTTCCTGGTTCGCATCTTTTATTTTAGAAGCAGAAAGTTTTTTTATTTTTATTTTTATTTTTATTTATTTATTTTTTTTCCTTTTTGTCTTTTTTTCGTGACTGGTAATGGGATCGCAACCCTCGGTGTCGTGCCCGTACTGCGACCGGCAACGGGATCGCAACCCTTAGTGTCGCGCCCGCACCGCACTCAACCAGTGAGCGGACCAGTCTCTATATGGGATCCAAACCCGCGCAGGAGCACCGCCGCGCTCCCAAGCGCCGCACTCTACCGAGTGCACCACCGGGCCGGCCCAGAAGCAGAAATTTTTGCCACAGTCTTATTTATTTTAATTGAGATATAATTCATGTACCATAAAATTCACCATTTTAAAGTGTGCAATCCAGTGGTTTTTAGTATATTTGTAAGATTGTACAGCTGTCACCACTAACTCCAGAATGTTTTCACCCCAAATAAAAACCCCATCCTCATGAGCAGTCACCCCCACTCACTTCCTACTAGCTGCAAGCAACCACTGGTCTGCTTTCTATCCCTGGATATTTGCTCTTCCAGACATTTCCCATAAGTGGAGGGGTACACCAACCACATGGCCATCTGAGCCAGTCTTTGGTAGCAAGTGCGTGAAGGCACCAACTCATTCCTGAGACAGTCATGGCTGCAGTACTGAATCAGAAAAAGTGCCAGCGGGTACAGGCCAGCCCCGTGCTCTCAGCACCCACGGGGTGCCAGGGTCACCTCCAGATGCTGGGTCTTTGTCTCTTCTCAGCTGTGCCCCCAGCAGCTTCAGGCAACCTGACCTAGAGAAGGTGCCTGATAATTATTTATGGACTGACCAAGTGCACAGTGGCTGATATTAGGTGCATTTGGGTTTCTTGTGGTTTGAAACTATTTTTTAAAGGCACGTGGTACTAAAAGACATACTGAGAAATAGCAGCCCCTGCGGCACATCTCCTCAGATCCCAGCTGTGTGCCATCCCCACCTCTTCTCGCTGTTTCTGCAAGAATTGGTCTCTGCTTCTAGAAACTATTCAACCATTGCTTCTGTTTGTCAATTGGGCATTGTCTGTGGACATCTCCCCATGGTGGGTAACGACTCAGCTTCCTCACAGCAGCCTCCAGCCCCCACAACAGGGTGATCTAGAATCTGTTAGGGTAGCATACTGTGCGTGGTAGAGCCAAAGCCTCATGGCTGGCTGTCTAGCCCCTTGTTTTCTTGCCCTGTGTTCCTTTGCCTGGTTTCCTCTGTACTCCTGGTATGTTTTCTGTCTTGCAACATCTGTCCCCTGCCAGCTGGTGACATCTGCCGGGCTCTCCAGCAGGCAGCCTCCCTTTGTTCCTGAAGGTTCCCTTGGTGTCCTCTGGCCCCCTGCCCTCACCTGGCTGCCCAGCGGGGTAGTGGGAGAGGCACCCTCCAGAGGACTCCTCCCCTGCCCTCAGGACCTTGTTCCACCCGCTGTGGGTGCTGCCCCGTCTCCTGCTTTCTTGGTTGGCTCCCTGCTGTTGATAGTCACCCCCAGTGGTTTCATCTGGGCACCTGCCTTGGGCTGTAACCTGGCTCCGCTGACCTTTTGGAAACAGGTCTAAAGATGGAAGGTCCAAGTTTCACAATGCAAAATTTCTCTAAATTCTCCAACTTTCAGCCTTGAGCACCATCCCTAGGCCTGGCGTTCTCTGTCCCAGGACTCCTCTTTCACTGCCCCGAAGCCAAATCTCCAGCCCTGCAGGGCTTCCCAGGGTGCAGGAGGGCATGCCCTCGGCCTGCCTCATGCCCGCCTGCCAGGTCGTCCAGAGCTTTGTGGAAGTCTCCCATCTATGCCTTGTCTCCCTCCTTTCTTTCATTTTAGTGGGCTGTAGGGGACCAGGGCGTGCAGCACGGGTCCCCCACCTGACACTCCTGCACTATCCATCCCCCTCCCCTGGCTCGTTGAGAACAGAGACCTCTTTTCACTGTGCCCAGTGCCTGGGACAGCGCTGGCACAGAGGAGGGAGGCATTCATTTCCAATAAATGTACACCCGTTGGGTACATGCTAATACACTTACTAATAGGGCGCACAGCCACAGGCTAGAGTGGGACACTGCTCAGCAGTGAGGAGGAGCGAGCTCCCATGCCACGGCACCCCGATTAGACAGCCGGCATCTGGGGGTTACGGGTTAGGATTCTGTTTCTACAGCATTCTTGGAGTGACAAATGACGGAGATGGAGAACAGGTTACCAGTGGTTAGAGGTTGGGGACTGGGTGGGTGGGAAGTGGCTATGGCCATAACAGTGCAGCACCTGGATCCTCAGACAGGCTGTGGTCTCGACATGCAAAAAACCTCATAGAACTTAGTGTTTAATGGGCAACAAGTTTCACTTTCAGAAGATGAGAAACTTCTAGAGATGGATGGTGGCAATGGTCATGCAGCAATGTGAATGTGCTTAAGGCCAGTGAATTGTGCACTTACAAATGGTTTAAATGGTGAGTTGTATGTTAAGTACTGTTTACCATGATCTTAAAAATTGCATAGAACTAAACACATGCACACACAGGTGAGATGGGAATCTGAATGTGGCTGTGGAGCATGCCATGTCAGTGTCCCGCCATTGTCTTGTAGGATACTTCTGCCCACTGTTCCCATTTGGGGCACACTGGGTGGAGAGCCCATGGGGTCTCTGTGCTCTTGTGTCTAACGGCATGTGAATCTACAGCACTCTCAAAAGAAAAAAACAAGACATAAGCAGGACTTCTCTCCGACAAGTCCCTGGAGGGACTGTCCCCAGCCTGGCACCCTTGCCAGCTGTTTCTTGAAAGGAGGTTAAATGAATACATAAGCAAGTCTTTTTGCAGCCTGCACAACCCTTGGCATTAAGCTCTGTGGCAAATGTCCCTCCTGGGAACAATCCACTGCTGTGGGTTTAGGAATCTGGGGACATCGCCATCAGCACCGCAGGGTGAAGGAGTACACGCAAGGAACATAGTGCAGGCTGGGCACTGCCTGCTGCTGATATGATTGTGTCCTTACTGCCAGGACCAGCCCCTGTGGTCAGCCCCCACACCAGGCCCGTAGGCCTACACTTCTGAAATGAGCCTGCTGGTGTTTGAGAAAGGCCGAGTGCAACAGAGAAGACCTCAGCCTGCCTTTCCTCAGTTGATGTGTCCAACCACCTAAACAGAGCATGGCCACGCAGGCAAAGGAGAGTCTGCATGGCCTTGTGACCCAGCGGCCCACTTGCCACTGACTTATGGGTTCATGGGAGACTGACCCCCATGGAGCTGAGGCGTGGGTGCTAGGGACAGGGCTGGAGACAAGAGAGGGCTGCCTGATGGTTTATTCTTTCTTGCAATCATCTGGTTCCTTAGGGGGGAAAAAATCTTTCTTGGCAAAAAATCAGTGGGTACCAGTGGGTTTGCGTTTTTCTTGAGAGCCAGTAAACTGCTCCACCTCCTGCCACGACCTCCAAGGTGCAGGACTGGCTGGGGTCCAGCTGGCCACTCAGCTCAGCTGCTGTACCCTTTACACTCTGCACTAGGGGGTAGGATATGGGCAGTGTCGGCACGCTGGGGGAGGGAGTGGAAGCATCCTCACCTGCTCAGTAGAGATGATGGGGCCCAACACACGGGGCACGGGGCACTTGCTTTCCTCCCTGGGGGTCTTACCCATGCTCAGTTCAGCCCAACCCAGGGTGGACCTCTTCTCTGGGCTCACAGGGGTCCTGGATTGTCACCTGGAATCCACGGCCAAGGGCAGAGGTGGCCTGGCCCCTCCTGTGTGGCAGGCAGGGCTGAGCCCCCGGGGTCCCAGCACGCTGCCCATGGCCAGGTCTGGGGACTAGGCCATAGGCAGCCACCCCCTCTGAACCCCACCCAACCTGCAGCCCTAATTCCTCTCTTCCTTTCCAAAGAGATTGATGGCTCCTTAAGCTGAGTCCCCTCTCCCTGCCCCTCTCTCCAAGTGTCCTTGTCGGCAGAGGGGCTTTGAGGAAAGGAGAGGAGAAGGGGCTGGGTTTTCCCAGATGGGCACAGGATGGGCAAATGCCAGCTACATTTGCATCTCAGATTCACAGCAAAGCATGCAGTACATGGACGCACACACACTAAAGTGCTGTTGTGAATCTGAAATCTGCTTGAACTGAGCGTCCTGTATTTTATCTGTTGACTCTAAGTGGAGGGATTAAGTGAGGAGGAGGCTTTGAAAACAAAGCCCTATTGGCATTAATTTTCCTTGTTGGTGCCCAGCTGGGAGGGAGGGCTAGAGGACTGGGACAGCTGGGGGCCAGAGTGCCCCAGGGTATGAGGGCCGCGGAGGGACCCCCTTCTTCACAGCCTCCAGGCCGTCTTCCAGCCTCTGAGGGAGAGGCCTGAGGGGTGGGGGCAGAAGCCAGGGCAGGGGGGAGGTATTGCCTCCAGGATGGCCTGGGGATGGTGCACACTTGCCCAGGTCCTCCACCCCAGCTCAGGCCTGCTCCCTTCACACCCCCAGCCCCCATGCCACCCGTCCTAGCCCTGGACCTGCCAGACTCATGCTCTGGCATCCAGCCTTTAGGCCAGGAAATGTCCCTCAGAAAGGCCCCGCACTGGACCTAAGGACAGGCTTGCAGCTGGTAAAGGCCAGGGGAAGCCCCAAGGTGGGGAGGGGTGGTTGAAAAACCTCCCCAGTAGCACATCCCCTAAGTAACGTCCTAACCCCAGTTGTGCCAGGACAGCCCAGGGCAGGCCCTGGCTGGCCCCTTCCAGCCAGCAGCCCTCCTGGTATATACTTTGGGCGGCCCCAGCAGCAGCCAGCCCCCTCCCTGAGATAGTGTTATCTGCCCATGTGACTGCCTCCCAAGCGACTCTGAGCCCTGCAGGAGTCTACCTGGGCACAGCCCAGGGCCAGCCTACAGGGATCATTGAGGAGTGTCTGGAGTCCATAGTTGATTAAAAGAAACATTTGAAGGGCCCAGTTCTGGTCCCAGGAAATATCCATGCGGCCCCCATAGGTTCCCATGGCCTGGTGGCCCCCACAGAGCCTCTGGCCTAGCAGGGGGGCTCAGTCCAGGAGCTCAGACCAAGGGGCTCTCACCTCTCCGCTGGACAAATCTGGATTCCTTGGTGAGGTCAGTGCCTGGCTCAGGGCCCAGCACATGGAAGGAACCCCCCCCAACCACCCGCCATCCCCTTGGTGTATCTTCCTGTCTGAAATGCCTGCATTAGAATTTAATCCATTTGGGGGCCGGCCCGGTGGCGCACTGCTACAGTGCGCCGCTTGGGAGCGCGGAGGCGCTCCCGCCGAGGGTTCGGATCCCACATCCAGACCGGTTCCCGCTCACTGGCTGAGCGAGGGGCGGGCGCAGCACCGAGGGTTGCGATCCCGTTGCCGGTCCCAGTTCGATACGGGCGCGACACTGAGGGTTGCGGTCCGTTGCCGGACATGAAAAAAGACAAAAAGGAAAAAAAAAAAAAAGAATTTAATCCATTTGGATTTAAAGATTGTCTTTTGCTGAAATGTAAATCTCCACCTCTTCCTGGCATAGTCAGTCTGTCACACTTGAGTATGAATTAACTGATCGGAGGAAACAGGACAAGGAACAGATAATTTCTGGGACAGAGCAGAAAATAAGCCAGGCAAGGCCCTCAGCTGACAGAGGAAGCCATGGGCCCTGAGGGGCAAATGACACAGGAGTGGGGGACAAGCAAATGGCTCACTGCCTGCCCGCCCTCCTGGCTTGTTGGGAGCTTGTGGTTCTGCCAGACTGGGAGACCAGCCCAGGATTCCCCATCCACCAGGTTGCCCCTACTCCAAGCCTCAGCTCTAAGCTAGGGTTTGCTGGACTCTAAAGATGGCCCTGCATGGACAGCAGAGGCAGGTAAAGATTGTCGAATTAGTCATGTTTGAATTTGGAAACTGACTTCGGAGTGGCGCAATTGCAGTTTCTAACCCAGTTCCTTCAGTGTTCACTCCCCTCATCTTCAGAAGCCATCTCCTTTTTCTCTCCTTTCTTTTTTTCTCTCTCTTTTGAGGGTATTTTTGTGCCCTTCCGGTTTTGGGTCACGTGGATTCCAGAGGGAGGCTTACCACCCTCTGGATACCATGCTGCTTTCCTCGGGGGGTTGTGGGGCACTGAGTACTATCTGGTACACTGCTTAGTCGATGAGGAATCTAAAGCCCAGGCAAACTGCCTGGTCGAGGCCCCCTGTGATGGCCTGTCTGTGAGAAGGATGTCACCTTTCTGCCCCTAGAGCCCAGTGTGTTTAAAGAATGCTTTCCTACCAACACCCATTACAAACAACTAATTATTATTTACTAAATAATTAGCTCACTTCCCTGTTTTTTATGATCAAAGACAGACCTCCCATGGGCAGGAGAGATCTGCTCTCTCCCTGAGACAGAGGGATGCCAGCCTGGAGCAAGTCTCTCTGGGCAGGATTTTTCCCACTACAATATCAGAAGCACATCTTGTACGAGCTTTTGGAAAGAAGGTGTGTTTGGTAGCTTGGGAAACACAAAGCTCCGGGGCTGGCTTTATGCAAGGCTGGACCCAGTGCTTAGACAATGGCATCGGGAAGGTGTCTCCTTCCAGCTCTCAGCACGGCTTTCCTCTGCACCAGATGGGTCTCTCCACAACACAGCCTTGGTGAGGACAGCCTGGGAGACTTTCAGGCCAACAACTGCAACTGGAGAGGAAAACCTCTTTCCCAGGGTTCCAGCCAAAGTCCCAGGATTGCTGCTCGCTGGCTGGGCAGGGGATGTGCACCACTTCAGACCCCTTGTGGTGATTCTGACTAGCCATGCCTGGGATGCACACGTATCTTGGAGCCAAGGGGTGGGGTCAGCTCTGCTGAGCCCACTGGAGTGAGGAAGAAGGAGCTTTCCAGAGAAAGTGCATCTCTTGAGCTGGTGCCCGGGATGTCAGGCTCAGGAGAAGAGAGAGGAAGTGGCCCTGAGAGCGGAGGGAGTTGGGGAAATGGTCAGAAGGAAACCAGCACCAACTCGGCCTCTCATTAGCTATGCAACATTGAGCAGGTCACAACCTCTCTGTGCCTATTTCCTCATCTGCAAAGTGGGAATAATAGCACCTGCCATGTTTGAGGACCAGATGAGTTTAGCTAAGAAAAGGATTCAGAACGGTGCCTGGAATATAGTAAATGTTCTTGTTGTTACGGTCTGAGTATATTCCACATGCCAGGCACCAGGGTGGTCATTCCTGGGCAGGTGCCCCTTAGCCTCGGCCCTGCCACTTCTTTGATCCTCCTACTGGGGAGGCTGGGGCAATCCCTGTCCCCCAGGCCTCAGTTTCCCCTCCAAGCACACATTCTGCCTGACCTGGGCAATTGGGCATTGGGACTTCAAGCTCCATGGCCCACTCTTCCCCCACATTCCTGACTCAGCACAGGCTTAATGCAGGCAGGGGTTGCATCTCCCAGCTCCCTGCATCCAGCACACTGGAGGACATAGAGTGGGCACTCCATAAGGGCTTTGTGTTGAGATCAAGAGAGCTGAGGTGTGGTTCTGAGGCTCATGGAATCCTTCCCACATACCCCACTTTGCTCTCCATTTTGGGGGCACCCATGCCTGTTACCATGCACAGAGGTGATGGAGGCCTGGGCCCTGTCCCCCAGAAAGGCACAGTCCTGCAGGAGGGGCCAGCTCACACCTGCCGTGCCTCTGGTGCCAGAACACAGTAGGTGCTCAAGGCAAACCCAATGAGTGGGAAGAGCCTAGGCTTTGGAGCCAGACTTGGCTTCACATCCTGGCTCCCCACTGACTGCTAAGTGGTAGGAGCTGCCCAGCCTCCCAACCCCAGTTCTCATGTCTGCAGAATGGAGAGCAAAAGCACCCCTTGGGGTGGCTGCAAGGACATAGGGTGCTCATCCTGGGCTTGGCGCCCAGAAGGAGCTCCAAAAATGTTGGTGGAAAGGTTCTTCACATTCCCCAAGCCCAGCCAGGAGTGCTGGGATGGGATGGGAGAACAGGGAGGTAGTGGCCAGACAGCCAAATGGCTCCCCACATCCCAGGACTCCAGATGCCTTGCCTGAGAGGCCCTGGCCATCCCTTGTCACAGTCCTGGCTCCCCAATAATTTGGCTTTTTGCAGAAAGATGGGCGTCGGCTTGCCTGCTGGGCACCTCAGAGCCAGCACCAGGGCAGCCAGGTGGCTGGATAGGTGTGGCCAGCACCAGCCCCCAAGGGACCCAGTCGGGAGGCCCTACTGGCCCTGGGCCCTGCTCTCGCGGGCTGCCCCTCAGCTTGGTTGCCACCCTGCCTCCTGCACCGGGAGGGCTGAAACCATCCATGTGCACCCAGGATAGCACCCTGGGCCCAGGCATGGCCACGTTCCTCAGCCGCTTATCGGTAGTGGTTTGTCTGCCTCCCAGCAGCCCAGGGCCCACATCTGTGTGGCTCCCACTGCAGCCTGGCACCCCCACAGTGCCTGGCACATAGTAGGTGCTCAGCAGATGCCCAGCAGGCAGCAGCCGGCCTGTGCCTCATCCCAGCACCTCCAATTCAAGGAGAAAGGCCCCTTGGCATGTTTGTTTGCTGTAGAACATAGCTCAATAGTCTTGGTGTCTTTTTTCTCTCCTCCTCCATCCCCGCACGGGAGCTCTGGGGAGTGACAGTTTCCAGAGATTGAAGGCAAAATTGTTTGAAAGCCTATGCTTTTATCCTCCAATTTGTAGCCATTTAGCAGGGCCTGGTGGAGGGGCAGCCAGGGCTCTGGCTGTGCTGTTGGTGTAGAAGCGCCCGTTGCTGTGGAGAACAGATTCTTTGTCCTTTTCCAGACAGCTCTGGGCCTCAGGGACAGATGCCCACCGAGGGGCCAGGCCGGGCTGTGCAGTGCTGGCCTGCAAGGGAGGATGCTGGGGGAGCCACGGGACCTCCCAGAGACAGGGCAGGGGTTGCTGAGCTGAAGGTGGCTTCTGCCATTACTGCCTCCAGCTCTGCTCAGGACAGGGCCCAGCCCCGAGTGGAAGGGCACACAGGCTGGGACAAGAATCATGAAGAAGGCCTAAGCATCCCCAGGCTTGCCTCTCTCTCTGGTCACTAAGGAGGGGCCTATATGCTTCTGCCTGAGAAGAGGGTCCTGCCTTAACCAGAGGGGCCCTTGGGCTACCGGGAGGCAGAATCAGAAGTCTGGAAGACTGAGAGAGCTGGAGGGGGCAGGGTCGAGCTTAGGACTCTGGGGGAGCTTTCTGGGAAGTTTGGAATGTAAAAGTGCAAGTGTGGCTTTGGGGAGTGAGAGAGGGTCACGATCCCCTTTTGCAGTGCTGGGACAGGAGTCTCTGCAAAGGGAGCCTTTGTGCACCTCCTGCTGGAGCTGGACCTCTTGAAGCCTGGCCGTGAGAACAGCCACACCGTGGGGGAAGTCAAGACAGGAGCAGGAGTGCTGCAAAGCAAGGACAGCCGCTCGCTTGCTCGAGGACTGAGGACCGGGAGAGCAGGCTGGGGAGAGAGGGCCCTCGAAGCTGGAGGCGGGGCTTCTAGGAGGAGCTGGCACCTGCCCACCAAGTTTGCATCTCACTAAAGCTGGGCTCCTCTGGTTTTCCACAAGGCCTCTGAGCACTGCAGGCTCACAAGACTCGGCGCAGCTCTGTCCATCCTCTCTTCCCTGTCCGCATCCCGCCTCCTTGGCCCCACCCCCAGGACTTTGCCCAGATGGCTCTTCTACCAAAAACACCCTCCCCTCCCCATACTCATCCCCTCCCAGCATGACTCCAGCTCAGCTCCCGCCCCCAGGCGCTGGGAGCCCCCTCTGGTTGTATGGCTCCTGTGCTGCCCCTTCCCCGGGCACTTCTCCCCCCATACACATGGGGCATGGCCGAGATCCTCCCTGGGCCCTGAGTCTTGATGGGCTGCAGCCCTGCCCCCCAGGCAGAAGATCATGGCTGTGAGGTGTCGTGGCTCCTGGCCAAGAAGGATGAACCCCCTGACCTGGGGAAGGAAGGCTGGATCAGGGTAGGGGCCATGGGACTGCATGCTCATGGCCCATTCCCAGCACCATGCCACCCTCCTGGACAGGTGTGCAGGGCATGTCTCCTCCCTGCAGCACCTTGAGGAGTGTGGGGGTCTAGTGGTGGGGACACTGCTGGGGCCCTGGTCCCTTATTAAGATTAAACCCTGCTGTGGCAGGCAGTCTTTTCTCCTTACTGCAGTCCCTGTGCCGCATGCCTGTCACTTGGTGGACTCTTGTCTCCCTGGGGGTCCTCTGATCCCTCCACAAAATCCCCAGGAATCAGCACCATTAAAAAAATACACTTTATTGTGACCTCACGGTTTGCAGGGGCAGCAAAGCAGGCACGCAGGCAGGTGGGCATGCAGAGCATCTGATGGGTGCACAGGACGTGGTGAAGCGGCCCCTCCCTGGGTGCTGGTTTCCTTCTGATGGCACCTGCAACCTCAGGACCCTCAGGGCATGCCAGGTCCCCTCCTGTCCAACAACCCCCAAGAAATTCTGGTTGAGCAGACAGAGCGGGAGGGGCAGGCTCTGGCCTGGCAGAGCAGGTGTTGTGGCTCCAGCCACTTACAGAACCCCCATCAGCCCAATGTCCCAAGCCCAGGGGCGGGGCAAGCAGAAGCAGCTGGCGAGCTCAGCCGGAAGCCGCAGCACAGGAGGAGGGCGTGGGAGCCCACACCTGCCAATCCAGCCCTGAGCTCCTTGGCAATCTTGTCTCTCTTGATTAAACATCCAAGGAACATCAAGTTCACAGACATGTTTTCTTCATTTTCCTGAAAATACCCCGAGTGGAAAAGCAGAGGACAGCTTTGAGGTTCCTAGGGCCACTTGACACTTTTGGGGGCAGAGAGAGTTGGAGGGAAGAGGGATAAAGGAGCTGGGCCTGGGCTTAAGCAAGAGACAGACAGCAACAGAGGCAGTGTCCCAGGCTTGTCCAGGGAGAGGGGAGGAGTGCAGGTGTGTGCAGGTGTGTGCAGGTGTGTCACATGCAGGAGCAGACTGCTGGTTGGAGGCCTGGTGCACACACCAAGTGTTTGCTTTAGGAAGAACGTCAACCAATACTTGTGTGAGGAGCAGATACCACCAGCCATCACACTGCCCGTGGAGGGTGGACAGCATGGCTGGGTGGAGCCAGGATGTGGGTGGCAGGACCAGCCACCCACACTCCAGTTCCACCAGCTAGTACTCCAGCTGCCTTCCCGCAGGGCAGATGGTCTAAGAGAGGTTGCCGTGGCATCTAGGGTGGGCCACAGAGGGCGTGGCTCACACCTGGGGGGCGAGCCAGGTGAGGGCAGCTTGGCCAGCTGCCCAGGAAACTGGGACTGGGATGGGTGGCAGTGGGAGGTCCCGGGGAGGCCGGCTCACTTCCAGCACTGCTCCAGGGAGTTATGGGGCTGGATCTTGAGCTTCTGGGGGCAGAGCAGCTTGGTGAAGGCTCGGCGGAAGCTGTAGTGGCACAGCGGGTAGAGGACAGGGTTGACGGCTGAGTTGGCCCAAAGAAGCCAGAAGGACGTCTCATACCAGTAGTCAGGGATGCAGTGCCCATGGCAGGCGGCCCGTATGATCATCAGGAGTGTGTAGGGGGCCCAGCAGAGCCCAAAGATGCTCACGATGACGGCCAGCGACTTGGCCACCTTCTTGTCCCGCGACAGCCGGAAGCGCTGGGTGAAGCTCTGGGACACCATCTTCATGCGCTTCTCCAGGGATGCTGAGGACGCTGACGGCTTGGAGCCCCGCTGGAGCGAGCGCGGCCCCTCGGCGCCCCTTGAGGAGCTGCCGGAGCTGGAGGTGGGTGAGGCCGGGGCATCTCTGCCCCTGCCACCCGCGAGGGACGCCTCCCCGGCATCGGCGCCCGGGGCCACCTGGCCCACTCCATACCTGTGCAGCGGCAGGGATTCCCCGCGCGCCCTCTGCCAGCAACCCCAGCAGCCGGAGGACGGCAGGGGCGGCGGGTCAGCGGCCTCGGGCGGGGCCTCGGGCAGGGGCTCCGGGTCAGCGGCCTCGCGGGCCCCATCCCGCCGCAGGCGCGTGCGCCTCTGGATGTTCAGATAGATGCTGAGGTTGAAGAAGGTGACACTGAGGAAGGGTGTGAAGAACTCGAGCGTGGAGGCCGTGATGAGGAAGTACCAGTTGTAGAAGAACTCGGCATAGCAGTGGCCCTCGGGGATGGAGCTGCCACCTGACAGGTGCTCCCAGCTGAGGATGGCCGGCCCGTACAGCAGGAAGGCCAGCACCCACACCAGCACCATCTTCCGCACCGCCCGCCGCGTGTCACCCTGCTGCGCCCGGTACGACACCTGTAGGGACGTGTTGGCTCAGGAGGGTGGGGGAGCTGCCTCTGGGCCTGCCCTTCTCCCCTTCCCCTCCGCCCACCCCCCCAGTCCTGCCCCTGCTGTGCCCCCTGGCTAGGTGGTGCCCTAGAGCCTCGGAATGTCCCCTAGATCAAGAATCCTAAATTTGTGCTGGACTGCCTGTTTGCCCCAGCTGTGAGCTCCCCAGGTGCCCTGTCATCTGTCCCTACATCCTCGGCACCAAACTCAGCATTGGCCACAAACAATGATTTCTCACATGATGTGTCTTGCTGAGGTCTGAGCCATCGTCCGAGGTTCATTGTGCTCACGGGGGCACTCCAGCCCTGCCCTTGTGCAGGCGCTTGCTGTCCTGTGAGCCAGAGGTGGAGGAACGAGGCCACATGCTGGCCCATTGCTGGGAGACTCCCACCCACCCACACGCAGTAACAAAGCGCTCTTGGTCCACATCAGAAGGTGAGAAGGTAAAGGAGCGACTTCTGCGGCAGCTCCCCATGCCTGTGTTCCCTGACACAGGATACCCAGGCAGGTCCAGGGTCCCCACTCATGGTGGCCACACACACAGAGGAAACCTCGTGGGTTTGAGAACAGCGGCCTGTCTTCCTGGGGCCCTGTATCTGCATGTGTGCACACTCTTGAACCCATGTGTGTGAGGGATACTGCCGGAGCCTTGGACCTCAGATTCTTTCAACCCCAGGGAATTTGGACCTGCCCGGGGTGAAGTCCAAAGTGACACCCCTTCCTCGGGAACATCTGATGCAAGTCCAGACTTTCTGCCTGTGTCTGTGCCAGGACCAGCCTTGCCAGCAGCTAATGGCCACTGAGTGGGCAGTTGGCCATAGAGTGCCTGTGTGTCAGGTGAGAGGCCAGCAGGGACAAAGGCCACCAGGCACCTGCCCCTGGTTCAGAAGTGGCCATCCCCTCCCTGGTGCCCCCCATGGCTATCTCTGATTCCCCCACCCTGGGAGGGTACCTCGGCACCCACACCCCGGGACTCACAGCTCGGGTGACCGACAGGAAGCGGTCGTAGCTGATGAGCACGATATTGAACACGGACGAGGTGCACAGTAGGTAGTCGACTACCAGCCACAGCTTGCAGAGGCCCCGGCCAAAGGTCCAGCGGCCGGTCAGCACATAGGGCACGTACAGAGGGATGCAGAAGGCACCTGTGTGAGAGGAAGGCCATGATGGGACCAGCTGGCCAGGGGTCAGGAGTCAGAACAACCACACTGGAGAGAGGCAGGACAAGGGAGGTCACATGGTGGCCACCTTCTGGGATCAGCATCATACTTGCCTCTCCACTTGCCCTGCTGCTGGCCTTCAACCCCCATGCCCCAGCCCCACTGGGACAGGAGGGAAGATCCAGTCATGGGGACCGCTGGGTACGACATGACCTGGAACCTGGAGTCAGGACTCCCTAGACTTCTGTCCGGCTTTCCGGACAGAAGCCCCCAAAAGGAGGAAGGGAGATAATTTCCTTCCTCTCCCCACAACCCCAGGCTGGACTCCAGACCCTGCCCTGGTGTTTGGATAGCTCTGCCTCCCTCATCGGCTTAGAAACCGAAAAAGCCTTGCTCCTGGTTAAAGGGCACTTGGAAGCAGCCACGCCAGCCGCTCCCACCGCCAAGCCCCCGCTTTGAGCGTCTGGAAGACGCACCTCGCAGCCCCAACAGGTGTCTGGCGCTCCAGCACGCCACGCGCCCCGCCCCCCAGCCGGCAGCAGAGCACGGACACGTGAGAGCGCGCTCCTCCAAGCTGCTCCCCCAGTCTTCGCCTTCCCCACAGCCCCCTCCCCCAGCACAGCTCTAAAAATCCCCCTTCCACGTCCCCTCCCCCAGACCTTCCCCGGCGCCCTCTGCGCGCGTCCTGAGTCCACCGCAGCCTTTGTTTGGCTACGGCGCAGGAGCTCGCGCTGCACCCGCGGTCGCTGCGCCTTGCGCCTCGCAGAGCGCCAGCCCTCTGGGCCCCTTCCCCGGGATGATCCCTCCCCAGCCCCTGTCCGGCGACCCGTGAGGCAGGGAACTTCGCCCGCGCCCACTGCCCCACCGGTCCCAGACGCCCCCTCCCCAGGCCCGGCCCCTGGCTGAGCGTGTGCCTGCGGGAGCCACCCCAGGTCCCTGCTCCAGTCCCCGAGGCCCGGTCGGGCTGGGCGCCCCTGGGCTCCAGCGGCGGGCGGGGGCTGGGGGCTTTACCCACGAGGAAGTCGGAGATGGCGAGATTGAGCAGAAAGAAGTTGTTCTGGGTGCGGAGGCTCGAGTCGGCCACGAAGGCGAGCATGACCAGCGCGTTGCCCAGCACCGTGGCCACGATGAGCAGCGCCATGAGCG
>NW_007726725.1:459802-473727 GCF_000696425.1 Galeopterus variegatus
GGGCGGCTGGCGGGGCGCCCAACAGCCGGGTCTGGGGGCTCGCCTGCGGTCGGCCGGCCCGCGCACCTGGGAGCCGCTCTCTGGGATGCTTGGCCTTCCCCGTGCCCTCGGCCCCGGGGACCCCTGCCCGGCCCTCGTCGGGAACCCCGGCGCCTGTGGGGACCTGGGTGGGGGTGGGGGAGCTGCACCTGTGCTCGGGGGGAACCCGCCCCATAGCGACCTTCCTCTTTTTATGTCTTGGGCAAGTGGATCTCCAGGGAAAGGAACGTTCGGAGGAGAAGGGATGAGGATGGGGTCCCCGACAGAGGGTGCCCTGACCAGGGGTCTGCTCCACCTCCCCGTATGTCTGGGACCCTGGGTTTCAGTCTCCCGGTGGTCTGGGTCCAGCTCAGGGTCCAGGGTTTCCTGCAAGTCGCAGACAGATGTGGAGTTATGTAAGGAAGATGAGGAGCCCGAGCAGACCCAGCTAGGAGGGGAGCGAGCCCACCAGGGGCTCAGACGGCCCCGGGTCGGGGAGGAGAGGCAAACGGCTCGGAGCCTGGCCACGGACCCCGCCGGCGGTCACTGCTGCAGCGGACAGACGAGGTCACTGCGCACAGGGCGCAGCCAGGCCGGCGGCGACGGCTGCCTTAGCGCCTGCGGGAGGGGCAGGGCAGGGCGGCGGGGGGAGGGAGCGCCCCCTCCCCCCAGATACAGGCGCTCAGATACACGGGGTCAAGGACAGATTCAGCCGGAGACACAGCAGACAGACAGACGCGCCCACACTCAGGCACACAGACACCCACAGACTGGGGAAACAGCCACCAGCGTCAGGCTCCGGGACCCAGGAACAGTTAGACAGACCAGACAGCAGACAGCAGGGAGCAGTGCCCGAGGGAGGGGAGGCAGCGACTCTGCTCTGTCGCTGGCGTGGCGCATCGGGATGCCTCAAAGAGGACAGAAATGCGCACCACCGTGTGTGGTGAGGACCATGAGGCTGCTGGGGGCGGGGCTGCAGACGGGACCCCAGGTGCCAGCACACACAGGCACCTCCATACTTACGGCAGCCTCCGGATCATGTATGCACCCACCCCTCCCCCTAGCGCCAAATGCGGTTCAGAAACTCTGGGAAGTGGGGGGCTGGAAGCCCTCTGCTCCCTCCTTAGGGCTGGTTGCAGAGAGGAGCTCCCAGGCCCAAGGCCCCAGCCAGCTCACTATGTTCTAGGAGGCTGCTCTGGGGAAAGGGCTTCAGATTCCAGTTCATCCTCTTCCCAGAAGCCCTCTCTGACTATCTGGTGTATTCATTGCCCTCCACCAGCAAACGCTGGTCTTCTCACAGGCTCCCCTATTTTCCCCTGATCCCCTTCCCCCCGAGGGCAGGGGCTATGCAGGGACCAGACACATAATGGCAAGTGGAAAGTTCCCTGCAGCTAGGCAGTGAGGGTCTATTGGACCCCATCAAGCCCATCCTCCAAGTTCTCCTGTGGCCTTTGGTGTTGGGTCAGAACTCATGGTCCCGTATCCCCAGCCAGCAGCTCCAAGTTGGGTAGCCCCTCGCCCACGCCTTGCTCTTCCCCAATCACCCCCAAGGCTGGCTCTGACCACATACTGCTGCCTGGGGCCTCTGAGGCCTCAGGAGGTGGAGGGGGATGGGGGCTAAGGGGGGAGCCCCAGCTCTCTCACTCACTGGCTGGAGCCTCAGTGCCCCACCTGGGAATGGGGAATTTGATTGCTTACCCTGCAGGGTTGGAGGCAGAGTTGACAGGAGGCTGTGTAAAGTCCTTGTAAAGTCTCAGACCCTTGTCCTGTGGTTGTCATTATTCTGGAAACTCACAGGAGGTGAACCAAGCCTGGAAGTGACAACTGGGGCTTGGGACCCCAACAGAACCAAAGATTAGGGGATCTGGAAGCACACGCAGCCCTTCTCCCTCCCTGCCTCACCCCACCTTTAATCCACAGCTGTCCAGGACTCTAAAGACCTCCCTGCCCGCTGACCATCCCCAGAGAGCCTGGGCAGTGCTGGTCTGGGGCCGAGGACCCAGGCAGAGGGGCTTCTCTGGTGGCCTCAGCCCCCACCTATTCTGCAGTTGTTCTGGGGAATCACGGCCTATTGCCACAGTGATGGCAAAATGTCCATCACACAGTAGGGGCAGACAGTGTGTTCGGTGCTGGGACACCCATGTGCTGCAGGTCACCTCACTGCATCCTCATGGGAAGTGTGAGAAGGAGGCCCAACTAAGCCCCCCCCCCATTTTACAGTCAAAGCTTGGGGGCCAAGCCCCTCGTCTAAGAGCACACAGCTGGGGGTGGGGGTTGGACTCAGTTCAACCCAACACTGGGGACCCAGCTGCGTGACCTTGGATGAGTTACTGAATTTCTCTGGGTCTGAGATCTTCCTCTGTAAATGGAGGCCAATAGGAGAGGGGAAGGCCAGGGTTGGCCCAGGGGTCTGATAATGTCACTGACTGGTGGTCATCACTCCCTCTCGGGTATACACAGTGTGAGCACCTACATGTATGACCTCAGCAGCCCCAGTCGCCCTAAAGGTGGGCAGGATCTGCTGCCCCTGTACAGAGCCAGTAAGCCACCTGTCCAAGGTCACACAGGCCTAGAGTTCACTCTCTCAATGGCCCCTGCTGGCCCAGCCCTGACGTTGGGGCCCCGAGGCCAGCATGACCAGCACACATGTGCAGGGCCTTGGCCTTGCCACACGGGAGCCTGGTGTCCTCTGGGCTGGGGCCTACCTTGGCCAGTGCAGTGCAGGCTGAGTGAGACAGGCCTCCATGTGGCCTTCTACAGGGCATCTTGCCCTGGGACTCTGTCCCAATAGTGGCTATCCCAGTTAAGTGCACTTGGGTGGAAAAAGGAAAGTGGCCCAGGTCAGACTACCCATGGATTTGGAGTCAGTGGTCAACATCCTGGCAGACTGGTCAGGGGCCTGAGAGGAAAGGCACTAGAAGTGGAGCCAGGGAGCCAAGGAGCTGCTGGAGCCATGTGCATGACCACAAGATGTGGCACCAGCAGGACAGGTTTTGTATCACGTGCAAACAGCTACCAGAGGCACCCACCAGGAAGACATGGCATAGCAAGCCCCTGTCACCGGCCACCCCAGAACCAGCATGACAGCACAAATGGAGTGGCCACACTGGGGCCACGCATGGGCCCAGAAACATGGACTCCCCTCTCGGAATCCCCTCTGCTGAGGCCCATCCCCTGCTGCTGCCTCTGCCTCCGAATGGCTGGCCATAGCCAGCAGGAGTCCAACACAGCCCCAGGAGGACTCCTTCCTCCAGCACAGCAAGTCGCCACCTGGTGGTGAGCTGGCTACACTGGGCCCCTTCTGCTCTGGTCCTCATGGGGCTGTGCACCTGCTCCAGGTATGGGTTTGCTCACCTTGCGCACAGAGCCTGCACCACAATCCAGGGCTGTATGGAGCACTGCTCCACAGGCATGGAAGCCCACACAGCATAGCACCTGCCCAGGAGGCCCAGTTCCAGCAAAGGAGATGCAAGAGTGGTCCCACAGCCTGCCACACGCCGTGGGAGTATCTGGCCTCACTAGATGCAGGAACTTCCTTCCTGAGACACGTCAGCATGGGGCGGGAGACAGCACCATCCTACGGGATGCAGATAACGAAACAGAGGCTTTAGACGGCACTGCATCTCCAGCAAGAAGGGCACAAGCATTCAGGAGCCCACAGAGCAGGAGGAGGGTCCCCACACTCATCCCTCCCAGTGATCCACTGAGGAATGTGTGCTTCTGAAACTTGGAGCTCTGCAGGGTTAGAGGTCCTTATTCCCAGAAGGGGCACACTGTCACCATGGGACATAAGAGGAACCCGCTGAACAAGAAGAGGCATCACCATCTGTGAGGGGTGAGTGGCCCTGGTCAATAGGAGGAGGTAGGGCCATGGTTCCATGGTGGGGAGATGAGTGTGGGACTCAGGGACCCTCTCGGGCACCCTGGTCCTCCCTTGCCCGGTTGTGTCTGTGAGCAGACATGTGCAACCAGTACAGCTACCCTAGCCTCAGAAGGTGTAGTGGCCAGGAGTTCAGGACCCTCAGGAATAAGGGTAAGCCCCCAAGACCTGCAGTAGCGGCAGCTGAGCAGGGGAGGCCCAGGCCCTGTACACTGGCAAGATGCCACCCCCTGCACCTACGCCTCCCGCACAGTGTACCTTGCCTCCACGCACCGTGCCCGCCCCCCACCCCGCACCTGCGCTGTCACAGGCAGCGGCTCTGCCACAGCATCTCTCGCTGCTCTAGAAAAGACCTCTCTCCCTCAAACCAATGGTGTGCCTGGTGCGGCTGTCCGCAGAGCTGTCCCCACTGTTCAGGGACATGGCCCACTAATGAGAAGTGATGAGAGAGTGGGGCTGCTGAGGGCCAGGGTGGGATGTCCTCCTGCTGGCTATGCCCAAGCCCCCGTTGGGGTCGGGTGCAGGGCCGCACCACCCTTCACAGCAAGTGCTGTTCGCTTTCTCTCTTTCTGCAAGAGCTCATTTAAATATGGGAATGTAGATTTTTCTTTTTTTGTTCCTTGTCTTTTTTTCCCCCTGGTGACATTCCGAGCCAGCTCTGGGTGCATCCTGATGATCTCTGGGCCCAGGTGTGTTAAGAATGGCATCTGAGGCCACTGATTCAGAATACAAAGCTGAGTGACTTTTCCTGCCTTTGGGGACTAAGCAGAATTAGACCCAAGGCCCAGGTGGCAGGAAGAAGGACAGGAGATCCAGAGATATAGCCGCTGTAGTTTGGCTGCAAGTGACAGAAACCAACTCAAAAAGGCCTAAGGAGAAGGCACAGCTGTTGTTGCCAGTGGCTGAGAAGTCTGGGGCTGGTGGACTTCAGACACCACTGCGTGCAGAAGCTCGGAGGATGGCTGCTTCCTCCCAGTGCGTCTTCCCTGTGCCCATGTCCTTCTCCGGCAGGGAGTATCTCCCCAGGCTCTCTTCCTGCAGCTCCAGACTGCTTCCTGCTCCCACCTCCATTCCCCAGGAGGGAGGAGGCTGCCAAGAGACCCCCGGAACTGGCCACAGTGGTCTGAGCTCGCGTGTGGGGGCTGGCATCGCTAGAACCCCAGGATGAACGAGGGGGTTGGGGGTAGGGGTGGCAGCAGGCCAAGTCCTCCCTGCAGCTGCTCCAGGGGTCCTGGTGAGGGCCCCCTGCCTGTTCCCCTGGGGCACCTTGTTGGCAGTGCCTGAGGAGCCCATGCACCATCCCGCTGGGACAGTGGGTCTGCACACAGAGAGCCTGGCTGTGGTGGGGAGCAGTGGCGGCAGCTGGGACTACAGAGGGGCCTTATCTCGGGGCACCTGTGTTTCCCACTGCCTGGCTGCTGTGGGCTTGGGGCAAAGAGCGAGCGAGGGAGCAAGAGTGAGAGAAGCAGCAGCTGTGCCCCCACGTCAGACCTGGCAGGTGATGAGGCACCTGGGCAGGATGGCTCTGGAGGCCACCACAGCCTATTCTTAGGAAGGAAGCCTGCGGCCCTCGTGGGGTCTGCTCCCTGCTCACTCAGAGCCCATGGGGCCAGCTTAAGAGTGAACCCCACCCAGTCCATGGGCCAGGTCAGTGACCCCCAGAACACTGAGCTTGAACCATGCTTCAGTCCCTCCTGGGCCTCGGTTTCCACTTAGGGGGAGAAGGCAGGCTGAGGGCAGACGGAACAGCATGTGCAAAGGCTCAGAGGCTGGAGAGAGCATGGAGAGTTTTTGTTTGTTTGTTTGTTTTTAAAAAGACCGGTAAGGGGATCCTAACCCTTGACTCGGTGTTGTCAGCACCATGCTCTCCCAAGTGAGCTAACCAGCCATCCCTATATAGGGATCCGAACCCGTGGCCTTGGTGTTATCAGCACCACACTCTCCCAAGTGAGCCACGGGCCAGACCTGAGCACGGAGAGTTTGAAGAACCAAATAGAGCAGTCTAAACATGGTCTGAAATCTCCTAATCCCATGCTCATTCCTGCTAAGGACGGTGCCTGGGTGGGGACATCAAGCACGAGAGAAGGGGTCATCCTAGGAAGGCTCCCTGGAGGAGGAGGAGCCTGGAGGAGCTCTCCACGGTGGAGGTCTGTTCCAAGGGGCATGCAGAAGCCACCCAGTGAGCGGCAGAGGCTGCTGGAGAAGCCAGAGGGGTAAAAAAATTCCCCTTGTCTGAGGAAAGAGGCACCCACATCCTGGAAAGTCCCTCCGTGTGAACCAGACTGCCACACGCACGTGTGAAGTGCCCACCTTCCAGGCTTGGCTGATAAGTGTTTGCTAAATGAACGGAACAGATCGCATCTGTGCCGCCTCCCTCTGTGCATTACAAATGAATAAGTGACAGAGAAAACAGGAAAGGAGAGAGAAAGCAGACCTTCCTCCCCTGAGTCTCTCCATAGCCCTGGGATGGGCTGGGTGAGGATGGCATGTGGCTCTTGGGAGGGCTCAGAGCAACCCAGAGCAACCCTGGGGACAGCTGCAGTAACCCAGAGCAGCCGGAACCTGGCTCCAAACCCAATCCAGTCCAGCCCCAGAGTGTCAGTTGGGGCCCCCATGGCTGTGACCCAACAGTGTCACATGTCAGCACTGCCTGGGGACCCCGAGTGAAGCCCACACCATGACTCCCCCCCTCATGGCCAGCGTTCCACAAATCAAGCCCTGGACAGTGAATGTGAAGGCTCTGGGGTTGCTGGTCCTGACGAGAGGCACAAACAAGCCACACTGACTGAGGGCCCAGCCCCAGGGGAGGGAGGCACGGCTTCTCATGCTGGATTATGTCCAGTTCTGCCTGATCCGCGCCAGGGTCACTGCCACAGCCTCGCCGTCGTCTGTCCTGGTCCCCTCCCTATCCTCAGCCTGGGTCCTGGCAGGTGGGGGAGCTGGGCCATTCCTTAGCCTGGCTTCCTGGGGCACGTACCTGCTGTGTGCCCTCTGCCCACCAGCACCACCTCACGGCACGTTCAAGCCCAGGAGTGTCATCGCAGCTTGACCTTCCTCTCTCCTGGTCTTCCGTTTGGGGTTCCTGCCCTCTGCCCTCTGCCCTCTGCTGCCTCCTGTGCTTTCCTGCAGTGACCAGTCAGTGTTGCACAGATGACAATGCCACGAGGTGGATGGCCTAGGGACCTTGGTCCATTCTGCAGACCCCAAGCTGGGGTGCAAAGCTGGGTGGGCCGGGCTAGGGGCCATGTGTTCCAGGTGCCCCACACATGGGCTGGCAGTGCCCCCCCTTGGGCAGCTGAGGTCAGCATTCGGTGGCTGGTGGATCCAGTAGAGACATAAGGAACAGAGGATCATGGGGTGTGTACATCTGTGAGCATGCACACACATGCACACACACACATATGTTTACTGTCCAGGGCCTGGATAGTACCTGCTGGAGGATCAGACATGCCTCTTCTCATCTGCCCCCAGTGGGATAGTCTGCCTGAGGCAGGAGCCATGGTAGCCTACTGGGCTGGGCACATTGGAGGCTCTGCAGGAAACTGAGGCTTGGACAGCCTCAGTGGAGAACCTGCCCAAGACCTCCAAGAGCAAATGGCAGGGCCAAGACCCATGCGGGCTCCAGGCTCCATGCCAGTCCCCCGCCATCTGCCCAGACCAACCTGTGTCCACTCCTGCAGGCATCAGGGCTATTTATTGAGCATCTACTATGTGCAGCTGGGCTAAGAGCTCAGAAGGAGGGCTGCTCCAGAGGCTGGTGAGCTGCTGGAAGCCCCGGGTTCACTTTGTCTCTATGGGGTTCTTGGGGAGGACTGGCCTGGGGGTCTCTCCAGCCCCAGGTGGTGGGACTCCTGAGCAGATGACCTTCCCTCGGCTTGGGCAGCACTGGCAAAGTGCCCAGCTGAAGGCATCTTATCAGCCCCCTCATCTCTTAACCAGAACAGACCCAGCCTACCAGCCCGGACTGTCTCCATGCCTACAGGGGCCAGGTCACCCAGCACTGCCCGCAAGCCCTGGAAGTGGAGAGGCAGTCCTAGGGACCCTGCTTCCCATACCCACCTACCTCACTCTGGATGGCTACAGAGCTTGCCAGGCCCATGCAAAATGAAAATGCAGTGATTTGCCCCCAGTATTAGGAATTTCAAGACGGAAACAGCAGAGTGAATTGAGCTGGGCCCCACGTGACAGCATGGGGTGCCTGCCGTGAGCTGTGAAGCCCCCAGGGCGCAGTCCAGCCTGAGCCATGAGGGCAGGGCTGGGGTGTGTCTGCCTTCTGCTGTGACCCAGCACTAGGCACATGGTCCCCTATCCACCTCCTCCTCCCCTCCCCTGCTTTCCTCTCCCAGGGATGGAATGGGGGAGTATGCCCATCCCCAGAAGAACCCCAAATGCCTGGCTGTCTCTTACCCAGGCCCTCAGCTTCCCCCCATGGAGCAAGCATATTGCTTCCAGGAGTACAGGTGGAGTGGCTGCAACTGGCCCCTCCCTGCTGGCCCGGGCTGTTCCTGGGGCCAGAAACAAACAGCACCTACCCAGAGTCCAGCAGCTCTTCCTCCAGGTCCCCACCTCCTCTCCTATCTCGACTCCCCAGCCATGTTTAAAGTTTGCCCCTGCCACCCCCGTGCCTGGCTGCTCCCCTGGCATTGAGGCCCAGCCAGCGGCTCCGGCCAACGCACTTGGCTCCCAGCAAGTTAAATCTAACCCAACCCAGCTGTCTCTCCTCCAGCTCCTGTCTGCCTCTCCCTGCCCCTACCCAGTCCCCCACACACAAATGTGCCCACACCATCCTCACCCCACGTGGGGCCCCAGAAGGGTGGAGAGAGGGGGACCAGAGCCCCTCTGCCCAGGGCCCCGCTGGGTCCATGCCCTGCTTACAGTGTCCAGCCCAAGGCCAGCAGTGCAGCAGGTGCTCAATAGGTACCTTGAGAAGAAATAGGAACTCATTTCCCGTCGGAGTACAGCCAGGAAGAGGGAAACCACAGAGACAAGGCTGAGGCTCCCAACAGGGGCACAGGCCGTGCATGGCAAGTGTGTCAGGGACTGTGAGCAGAGGGTCCTGACTTGCCTCTGCAGCTGCCCTTTCTTCCAAGGCAGTATCGCAAGCCCGTGCCTCACCAGTGCAGGGTGCATATGGTCCACTTCCAGTGGTGTCCGGGCTTCTGGTCCTGGGGGAGAACTGGGGCTGTGGGCAGGCTTGGCCACAGGGCTCTGAGTGGTCTCAGGGGTTCCCCTTAGTAAGGCCAGCAGGCAGGCCCCTCAGACAAGTGGCCATCCATAATCTTCTCTCTTAGCTACCTGTTTTATTTAGGCTAGCGACGCAGTCAGCTAAAATGCTGCTGTCCTGCCAAAAGTGGCATGGGACACAGCTCTGGCCAGTAAGATGTGGGCAGAAGTTTCTGGTATGTATCTTCAGGGACAGACCTCAAAGGCATCTGATTTACCTGGCAGGGCAGCACTTCTGCCCTTCCTCTTTTCCTTCCTCCTCTCTGGTCAGATGTACATGTGATGGCTGGCACACCAGCAGCTAATATGGGCCACAAGGTGATGATGTAAGAGTGATATGGTAAATTAGGAGCTGGGTCCCCAGAGACATACACTTCTACCTGTTATTCTGGGCTTTCTCAGAAATGCAGCTCTAAGTAATCCTAGAGCACAGGCCAGTTGGCGTGAATGTTCCTCCAGCAAGGTAGGATGCCACTCCTGTCCCACAAGAGACTTCCTGGGAAAAAATCCCCCAGTCCCAATAAATGCTGGGTCTGCATTCAGCTCTTCCTGTATCCTGGAGCCTCCATGTACATCAGAGCAGGAAGAGCTCTGGGAAGCCCTTCCTGCAGCAGAGAAGGACACCGATTGGCTTTGTTTAAACAGTTTTCCCAAACCCACTTGACTGTGGAACCCTATCCTCCATAAACAGCGAATAACAGCCAGAAAGGTCTGGAGACTCCAAGGTACCTCCTGCATACTCTCCATTGGGTGATGGGGCATTTAGCTGAGGTAGTGCATGCAGAGGTCCTCAGCCCTGTGCTGGGCACACTGTAAGTGCTCGATAAATGCCAGTGCCACTGCTATGGAGCTCAGAAGTGAAGCCATGTCAACTCTGTGGGAGTGGGAACTGGACCCCCCACCCCCAGCCTTCTCATTCCAGCCGTTCTGGAGATCTTGCCTGAGCCCACCTGCTGCCCACACTGCCGGCTCACCGGGCAGGTTGATTGCGGCACCAACACTGCCTTGCACGGGCTAGGGAGCTGGGTGGGGGTCAGTCCAGGCAGAGTCGGTTTGCTAAGCTACAGTAGTGACGACACTGTGGGGTGAAAAGTTTATAAGAGGAATACCATTTTTTTTTCTTTTGGCAGAATTTAATGGGTGCAGATTGTTCGGGTCCTAAAGACGTGCAAAAAAAGAAAAAAAGCAAAAGCCCTTTGCTGCTGCTATTGATAACTTGTCTCTCTTCATGTGGGGGGGTTCAGAGCTAAAAATACTCCCCTTCCAACAGCAGGGAAGTCAGGCGCTGTCACGTGGCAGAGGAAACTCGAAAGTCATGGTGAGGAGGGATTCGCTTGAGCCACGTGAGGGCTAAGGCCAGGCCTCGATGGCCAGGCCGTGCTCTGGCTGTCTAGGCTGCATCCACATTGAAGATTCCATGGCATTCCACAGAAGGGAGTGGGAAAATGTCCTCTCCAAAGGCCCGGGGAGTGGCAGGGAGAGGAGAGAGTCCGAGGCTGGGCCTCATCCATGACCAGGGGCCAGGTAGGCCAGCGGCACTCAGGCACCTGGCATTCTTCGGCGCCAGGCCCTGTTTGATATAATGCGGCTGCTTTGGGCACAGACTGAGACAAAGAGATAAACTCAGGCCCAGAAACCTGGTGTGAAGGTAAGAGTGAAGTGGGGGACAGGGCAGTGGGGTGTGAGCAGGACGGCTGTCCCCACACTGCAGCAGGATCCTGGGCAAGCTGCTTCTGCTCTCTGAGCCTCTATTTCCCATCCAAAAGGGGGAAGTAGTAACCTCTGCTCTGCTCCTTCACAGTGAGAGGGGAGAGAGTGGGGTGACCCTGGGCCCAGCGGAGGAATGAGGGACACAGCATCAACTGACTGGCGACCTGCCCCACGGAGGGAGCTGGAGCTAGCTTCCCCCTCCTTGGCCGAAAGGATGGAGGGAGGAGCTAAGAAATTTGGTTGGATAGCTCCTGCCCTCCATCCAGAGCACTCAGGCCAGGCTTGGCCCGAGTCCCCTCAAGACCCCAGGGTCAACCCTCCAAATTCAAAAGGAGTTAGGACAAGGGGCACCACTCATGCATGTGGGCTGGGGGTCTCACAGACAGATATCACTGTGGGGCTCACTCTCAGGGTTGGCTTGGTCTGAGAGCAGACATCCCCGAAATTATTGACCGGACCAGCACTTCTCAAACTCCACAGAGCACACACAGCTGCCAGCTGACCCCGCGGGTGTAGGGCCTGGTGTGGGGGTCCGGCAGTCGCAGCCATGTGGGAACACCTGGGCATCTCATTTGAGTGCAGTTCCTGGTCTGGAAGGTCTGGGAAGGGCTCTGTTTCTCTGCCAAGCTCCTGGGCTGGGCTGGGCCACTGGTCCACAGTAGTGTACTGTGCCTGGTGCTGTGTTGGGCACTTCCTCACTGCAGGGCCCTGGGAGTTACACCACATGTTTGAGGCTCAGTCTGTTCATCCATAAAGTGGGAATGATGACTCACAGGATCCACCTGGTTGGCTGTTGCAAACAGGAAACCAGATGAGGCACGTAAATCGCGGACACTCAGCTACCGTCATCATTACATCGTCATTATCCTAAAGATGGCCCCAAGCCACCTTTGTCTCCTTTTCGACTCCCGTCTTTCATCCTGTTCCTGGAGAGTTTTGCCTCTGGAATTGGCCTCTTGATCCAGTGAAAATCATGAAAAACACACCAAAATTGGTCCCAAGGCACCCTCCTTCCATCCACCATCTGAGGGAGGATTTCCATCCCATCCCAGCGAGGGACTAGGAAGGACAGGGCCGCTACCGACCTTTGGAGCCCAGTCACAGGATCTGTTAAAAGGGGATAATCCCCTATCCCAGCCCCAGGGCCCATCCAAGATTAGGATGCCACCCTCCTGCCCACGGTGGAGAAGGCCACACTCAATCCAGGGTGGTCCCTGGGAAGGTGGGAGTCATTCTGCCTGAGCCTCTGATGCCAAACTCACCACCAGAGCTCACGGCCAAGAGGTGGGGAGTAGGTTGAGCGCCTCAGGGGCATGTCCCTTGCATGAGGTTAAGAGTCCTTTAAAGACTCTGGGTGAAGGGCATAGAGGATGGTGGGTTTCTGGGACACTGAGCTGCCCTAGGCCAGGCCCACGAGGAAGCTGTGGAGCCTGGTCATCTCCGTGGCAACCGGCCTCCTTGTCCTTGTCCTGGCTTGGGGGCCTGCACGTCTTCCCTTCCCTCCAGTGGCTGGAGTCCCTTTCTTCGAGGTAGCCATGGCAACACCTTTGTTTCTGAGCTGGACTGCCTCCCTCGTCTCTCTGTTCAGGAGAAGCTTAGCAAGCTCCCTCCCAATCCTGGCATGTCTCCATAACCGGCGTTGGCAGACAATGGGCCACCAGTAAGCTGGGGCCAGTCCCTGCCACAGAGGCCCTGTTCATTCTCTCACTGACACCCTGTGTTTATGGAGGGCATAAGTGTCTGCTGCGGGGACACAGAAGCCACCAAGGCTTGCCCTGCCCTTGAGACACCCACTATCCTGCTGGGGGTGACCTGCATGTGACCCCTCTCCCGCTGAAGTGGGGAGACATTCTGTGGAGGGAGCGCAGAGGTCAACTGGGCGTGGCTCTGTGGAAGAGGCAGCACTGAGCAGAAGCTTCAGAACGTGCAGTAAGATCATGCTAATCTCTCAGTTCTCCTACAGGGGGCCCAGTACTCTTGTGGCTCCACCTCACACTGGCTTAAGCAGCAAGGAAAACGTAGTAGCTCATGTGACTAAAAAGTCTAGGACAGTTCTTGCTGCAGGTGCAGCTGGTTCCTGGTGACCCATGGTGTTTGCTCTTGCTTTCCTCTGGGCCAGTTTCATTCCTGGGAGCCCCTGTCCTCAAGTGGCAAAGATGCCCTGTAATAGCCCCAGACTGTCATCTATCACCTAATCCAGTTCTAGGGAAGTCGGCAGGAAGGTGAGAGAGTCATTTGATTCCAGCCTCCCCACTAGTCTGAACTCTCTGACGCTGCAGCACAAGTCCCAGGCTGAGCCTCCTCAGCCAGGACAGGGTCTCACGCCCACCCCTAAGCCAGTCTCTATGACTGAGTAGCCAGCCTGGTTCATGTCACTCCACTCCCCTAAAACCAGACCCATGACTCAAATAGGATGTGGGTAGGGGAACCCTGGTTTGTAAAGGAAATTTTGGGTGCTGATAGGCTCAGAGAGGTTAGTTAACTTGCCTAAGGCCACACAGCTGGTAAGAATGCAAGTTCCCAGTCTGACTCCAGACTTTTTGGGCTTAAACACGGAGCTACTGGAGGTCAATAGGAGTCCCGAAGGGTTTTAAATAGGGGAGTGAAACGGTCAGGGATGAGCCAGATTTTGGTGAGGGATGAATGGCCTGCAAAGGAGGGTGGCGATAGTAGGTATTTGGTAGGACAGTGTGGGGCAGCTACGCCCACCCATCTCCCCGTCCCCAGCATCTGTGGGAAACATCCCCTAGGGTCTGGGCAGCCAAGGGGTCGGCCCAGCAGGCTGGCGCCGCCACCTGGTGCAGTGCACCTGCCAGTGCAGCATACGCCGCGGCCACCTGACTCACTGTTTGTAAACTCGCCTCTCCCGCAACCACGCCCTTTCCTCCTTCCCTCCCGCCCCTTTCGGGTCAGTATCTGCATAACCCCGCCTCTTCTCCGCTGTGATTGGTAATCTTCGCCGTCACTCCTCCTCGCGAGCAAGACTCCAGGGAGAGTCCGCCCCTGCGAAGTGTTTAGCATAGTCCCGCCCCCCGGCGCGGCTCTCGGGCCGGGTGCTGATTGGGCCGGCGGCTGCCGACGCGGCGGCGCCGGG
>NW_007726725.1:474340-475190 GCF_000696425.1 Galeopterus variegatus
TCGCGACCCCGCCCGGCCCGCGCGCCGAGCAGCCGCGACTGTGCGCCTCCCTCCACGCGCGTCCCTCGGTCTGAGCGTCAGGCGCCTTCTCCCCGCCGGGCCGGGCCGGGGCGCGCAGGAGCGGGTCTTGGACGTCGTGATGTTCCCGTGGCTGCGCAGCGCCCTGTGCGGCAGGCGCTTGGGCGTGGGTTCGCTCCGGGGAGGCTGCGCTCCTGTCCCCGGGGCTTCGTTCTGGGACAGTCTGTGACAGGCCCTGCCCTGGGGACCGGCGGCTTTTGGCTGTTCCCTTTTGGGGGGCTGCCCTTGTACCTCTGGAGTAGGGGTCTCTTTGGGTCTGGTTCTGCAGACATTTCCCCAGTGCCTACTGCGCGGGTCGGGAGCCGAGTCTTCCAGCTGCCCCTTGCTGCCGCCGCAGGGGACAGCCCTCCCTAACGTCGCCAGGGCCCGTTTTTCTATCTCTCCAGACAGGTAACACTCACTTTGCTGATAAGAGGAGCGAGTGAAATCGTTGCCTACAACACACAGTAGGGGCTGCAAAATGTCAGTACCCTTCCCCCCTCGTTGGGGACAGGAGACTTGATAGTGCCTGCCATGGAGATGTCATTTAAAACATGACAATGAGGGCCAGCCCGTGGCTCACTCGGGAGAGTGTGGTGCTGATAACACCAAGGCCCCGGGTTTGGATCCCATATAGGGATGGCCGGTTAGCTCACTGGGTGAGCGTGGTGCTGACAACACCAAGTTAAGGGTTAAGATCCCCTTACCAGTCATCTTTAAATAAATAAATAAGTACATACATACATACATAAAAACTAAATTCACTAATTAATTAAAAAATTAAAAATTAACA